>NC_056748.1:24174235-24434235 GCF_019279795.1 Protopterus annectens | reverse complement strand
CAGTAGACCCTGGGTTATTCGAAAGTGCACTTAATCGAAAGTGCACTTTCACAAAACCCGCTTCAGCGAATGGGCTACTACTAATGTTTAGTGCAGTAGTTATGGACCTTAGGGTTAGGGTGCAGGTCATGGTAAGGGGATAGCTAGTAGGGCTATCCCCTTACCATGACCCACGCCCTAACCCTAAGGTCCGTTTCTACCACGCCACAGTGGAGGATAGCCTGTCCTCCACTGTGGTGCAGTAGTCACGGACCTTAGAGTTAGGGCACTGGTCATGGTAAGGGGATAGCTAGTAGGGCTATCCCCTTACTATGACCCGTGCTCTAACCCTAAGGTCCATAACTACCGAACCACAGTGGAGGACATAGCATGTTTTCCTGCTGTCCTCCACTGTGGTGTGATCCGTTCGTAGAAGCTGAGTTCGCAAAAGTGCACTTTTCAATAAGTGCACTTTCGCGTAACTGAGCGGTCTAGTGCTCTTTTTCGAATACGTGATATTCGATGAAAAGCAGTAGACCCATAGATATATATATATATATATATATATATATATATATATATATATATATATATATATATTTCCCCAAATAAAGTAATCCAGTTTAGTTTCTTTAAAAATTTGCATATTTTTGCCAGCTACATAATCAGGGAGCCTAAGCAAACTTCTAAAAATACACATATAAGCTTTTGATAGCCAAATTCTCCATGCCTGAGAACTTTGGACTAGAGCTGTTGACAGGTCTGGAATGTAACAAGTCAGTTTTTATTCAGTGTAATCTTGCAAAACAGTTGCTGCATGAGGTTAAGCAGTTTCTTCCACAACTTTCTTTAAAATTCAGCAGTTTCTTCTAGTCTATAATTAAAGCCTATGAGGTTTGTTCTTACTAAGTCATTCATTCCTTGGTAGTAAGTGAGTATTACAGAGCCTTAGCATATAGATACTTTTTTGGTGATTTTATCCCCAAGCCTCGCTGAAAATGGTCACCTGCCAAGTTGGACTTTCCCAGTAATCAAATGTTAATAAATAAATAAAGACCTGTATGATACATTTTGTATAACATCACAAAAGACTCATAGATAATATTCTTCCGGTCAATCATTGTCTCTTCTTTATTGTAGCTGCTGGCTGTCTTATACTGCTTGATGAAATGTTTACCTTGAAAGTATTTTTATACCAGTGATATTCAAGGAGTTACCACATAAACAGATTAATTATTAATCTGTAATTTATACAGAGTTATTGTTTTATCTGTTTTTATGATGCTATTACACTTCTTCAGTTTTACTGCATAATATTAATTTGTGACAAAAAATGCCCAGTTTTATTAATTATTTCTTTTCTTCTGCATGGTGAGTTTTTTCTTGGCAATGTGTTGGTAACCCCTTATGGGCAATAAGCATATCTGTAAGGTGTTTGCAGCACTGTAGAGCATATTTGTTTTTCATTGCTTTAACACTTGACAATTGTTTCCTCAGTACTCGTTTGTTTCCTGTCAGCCATTTTTTTAATTCTCACGATAATCTCCACCATCTTCCTGCTTAGTGCTAGATCACAAGCTTGTCTGAAACCTGAATACATCCCTTATGGCTCCTCACTACAAAGCTTCCTTTCTTCTGGATGAACTTCAGTTACTGTTCAATAATAGACAAGCCTGTGAAATCATGAAAGAACCCTGACATATGTGCTGCTAGACTTAGATCCTGTAACAGTCCTGGGTTTGATTTCCACAACCTCCATTTGCCTGCCTTGTGTGTCTGAGCAAGTCAGTTACCCAGGCCTTGCTACTTAGGTACCCCTGAAAAGGGACTGTATGTCCAGTGATATTATCTGGTTAACAATTTTGTTTTTAAACCAATCACAGCTTGGTTTTGGTCATCTATAATCAGAAAGAAATTGCAGACAGTTAATTACTTGTTTGCTGCAGACTTTAATCAAGCAACAGAGTCATTACTGAGATCCTTGCATGGCAGTACAGATACCAGAGGTACCATAGCTTATTTGTATAGCATTCTTGTTAAAGGGGTTTAATAAAACAAATGCTCTCCACTATGAATAGGATTTCTACACTTTTTATTGACAGCTATCCAGCTTATTAATCTTAAAGAAGCTGTATGGCTTGCATAGAGATGTGTTTTCTTCATTATGTGGAGGAGGACCTAGTTTTTGTATGTACTGCTTTTTTTTTCTGCATGGCAGCAGACCGTTCTGTGCTTCTGTATCCGTATACCTTATGCATTCTCACTATAAAGTAGCTTGTGGCATCAGCTTTGCTTTTCACTCTACTAGCTTTTCCTATCCCACATCGACATAATTTCCTTTATCCTCAACTAGCCTCTCACCTTCATTCAAATATTAAATCAAATCAAAACCCTCCTTAGTTCCCCACAGCATAATCTACTTGTCTATATTCCTGCCAAACAATGTTTACTCACTCATTTCCTCTGCAAATAATTAACATCATTCTCCTACAAACCAGCCATACATAATTGGCCTTTTCTACATCTTTATAATGACTTTCAAAATATCCTTATCTTATTCAGATGATGTGTGGTGAACTAAAGTTAATTCAGTCAAAACCTTCCCTTTAATGCAAGCAAAAAATAACTCCAAAGCACAAATAAGACCTCATTATTTCTGTTATAGCTGCCAAACATAGTGCCTTCTCTCCCAAACAGCTAGTTAGATCCAAATTGAATTCAGCATTTATTAAACCCATGCACAAATGTACTTCAAACTAATTTATCAAATGTCACTTAAACCACTAAATGCTTGGAACATCTAACTCAGTCCTGGTTCTCATTTAACTACTATTCCAAGTATGAATCAGCAAACTCCTTCAAACACAACTATTGTAACTGATGGTTTATTTGACCAAAGCATAGAACTCTGTCAAATCAATGTGCAAAGTATTAATAACAAATGAGACATCTTTGAAGTGTGGGTCAAGAAACACAGCGTAGACATACAAGGAATTATTTTATTTTATTTATTTTATTTTATTTTACATTTGTTGACCGGGCTAGTCTAACTGGATATATGTCCATTTTCAGTAGAGGCCCGGGGCCAAAAGCTCCATGACACACATGAGAATAAAGTTGCAGGACAATATAAAATGACTTCAGGTGTGTATACAAGTGCAAAATTGGATAATACATAAATAATACAGAGTACATAAGTCAATGCAATATGAAATGCCTTCAATACAGTATATAGTTCAAAATAGCAAGTAAGTACATTACTTAATATAGAAAAAAGGGGAGGTATACAGGCTAATTTCATATACAAGTACGGTACAATAAGAGTCAGATTGAAAAAAAAATGAGTGTAGTAAAAAAAATAAATCAATAATTTATTTTTTTTTATTTTTATTTTTTACAGGTAAGTATTCATAGGGATGGAAATAATGAAATACAGAGTGAGAAAGGTAAGGTAAAGGATAAGCTGACAGTATAAGGTTTGAGTGGAGAATTAGTCAGGTTTAGTACAGGGGCATAACCAGTGTGTTTTGAGGAAAAGTTTCAGTCTGTTTTTGAAGAGTGATATAGAGGAAATTGAGGAAAGTTTGCTGGGTAGGAGATTCCAAAATTTTCCCACAGTATTAGAGAAGAGAGAGTCCCCAGCCCTGTTATTAGATTTACATGTGTTAATTAGAAGTTTCTGAGATGAACGTAAGGACTTCAGATTGTGATAGGGGGTGATGATGGTGGATAGATTAGGAGTATTGGAAGGTTGGTAAAGAGTCTTGTGGGCAGTGATTAGTTGGTGGTATTTGAGCAGATTCTGTAGTTTCAACCACTGAAGCTCTTTTAAATTAAGGCAATGGTGTGTTCTAAATGGGTTACCAGTAGCAAATCTGGCTATGTTATTGTATGAGATTTCAAATTTATTGAGGTTATTCTTAGATAGATTAGTGAAAATATTTGAGGCATACAGGAGTCTAGAGATTAGATGAGTGTGTGCAATAGTAGTCCTAGCTATAGGTGACAGGAAGGGTTTAATTCTGTAGAGAGAGCCAAGTTTTTGTTGACAGATTTAATAGTGTTATTGATATGTATGTCAAAGGTAAGGTTATTGTCAATGGTTATACCAAGTAGCTTGGTAGTTAGGTCAGGTGATATAATGGTACCATTAGTGGATGCAATAGCAAAATCTATGGGAGAGGATTTATGATTAGGATTGAAAAGGAGGAGTTTAGTTTTTTGGGGGTTTAATAGAAGGCAACGGTGAGTGAACCATTGTTCAACAGTGTTAAATACATTTTGGGTAAGGGAGTGAAGTTCAGAGGTGGTTGTGGCTGAGCATACAAGTGCTGAGTCATCTTCGTATTGAATGCAAGTAGCATAGGGAATTGCTAGATGAAGGTCGTTGATGAATATGGAGAAAAGGAGAGGTCCTAATATGGATCCCTGAGATACACCGAGATTAACTGGTAGGTGGTTAGATAGAGTGTTTTGCCAGAATACAGCCTGTTGTCTTTGATCTAAGTAGGATTGGAACCATTTGATAGAGAGAGCATCTAAGGCCAGGATTTGAGGATTTCTGTCAGAATTTGATGATTGACCGTGTCAAATGCTTTTGACAGATCGATAAATAGTGCTGAAGAAAGCATATTACAGTTGCGATTTTTGTTAATACAATCTGTAAAGGAAAGGTGGGCAGTGGTAGTGCTATGGGAGGGTCTGAAACCATGTTGACAGTTAGAGAGCAAGTTATTATGGAGTAGGTGGTCTAGCAATTGCCTATGGATGCATTTTTCCATGATCTTGGCCAAAGGAGAAATAAGGGCTATGGGACGGTAGTTAGAGAAATTGGTGGAGCTTCCACCTTTGTGAAGGGGAATAATATGGGAGACTTTCCAGATGTTAG
Organism: Protopterus annectens; assembly: GCF_019279795.1. Taxonomy (NCBI): domain Eukaryota; kingdom Metazoa; phylum Chordata; order Ceratodontiformes; family Protopteridae; genus Protopterus; species Protopterus annectens. The sequence continues at coordinate 24,429,368 of NC_056748.1, read as the reverse complement.
GGATGTGACCTTCGCTAATACTTCTATTGATCAGAATGGAGATGGGGTAAGCGATTGACTTGGCAGATTTCTGTAGATATTCAGCAGGTAGTTGGTCTGCTGAAGGAGAGCCTGGTTTCAGTTTTTAGATTAGGGCAAGAATATGGGTTGTTGGGACTGGTTGAAAGATGAATGGAGGGGGTGTGGCTTTGTTATCTGTAGGTAAAGTAAAAGTATTAGGTGATAGTTGACTGGCTAGTGTTTGGATTGCATCGGTGAAAAAGGTATTGAAGGCATTGGCAGTATGCATGGGATTTTGATGGTCAGTGATTAGTGGGCTTGGTGTACTGGATTGACCTGGTTGTAGTAATTGGTTGATGCATGCCCAGAATTTTTGTGGATTATTATGGTTTGTCTTTTGAAATTGAAGGTAGTAATTTCTTTTATCAGATAGTATAGCTTTCTTAGTGTTATTTCTTAGTTGTTTGAAATTTTGTTGGTCTGCAGGATTTTTGGTCATTCTCCATTTGGCCCAGTATTTATTCCTAAGGTGAATTTTATGTTTGGTGTCTTTAGAAAGCCATGAGGCCGACTTGGACGAGGAATATCAGAAAGATGTCTCAAGAACAATACCTGTGCCTCTGTTTCCTCATTTTTTTGAAATAAATACAGTTTATTTTGGAATTACAAGTCAGGTAAACAGATAGGGAGTGACACAATGCTAATTATCAAAAAGGATCTCAAACTTTTAGCATCCAAATTTATTGCTAGTGGCTCAAACTATCTCATAATTTGGCTTGTAGTATAACTGATAATAGTACTTTAGCAAAACTATATATAATTGTAGCACACTCACAACTAACACAAAAACTCTAAATAAAATGCTAACACCATCACAAAGTTTTCTTCTTTTGGCTTTTCCAGGTTAGGGGTCACCACAGTGGAACAACTGTCTGCAGAATGATTGGCAGTGGAGTTTTATGGTGTCGAGTTGCCAGCCTGGTGCCAAACCTTCCACAGAAGGCACACACATGCACACACTCACACATAGGGTCAATTTGGAGTGTCCAGTCCACCTACATCATGTCTTTGGGATGTGGGAGGAAACCAGACCACCCAAAGGAAACCCACGCGGCCACAGGGAGGACATGCAGACTCCGCACGAAGGCACCCCAGCTGAGAATTGCACCAGAGAACCTCTTACTGTGAGGTGGCAATGCTAACTGCTGCACCACTGTGGCTGTCCTTAACACCGTCACAAAGTAAAGTTCATAATTACTGGAAACAAATATTAACTTACTAAACATGAAATACAACTTAGATAGTTCACATTAATCACTGTATCACAGTTAATCTCTGCACCCACTAGGACTAACTCTGCTATTAATAAAAACTCTGTACTTGATTTACTAATCACCAATATTCCTCAGCAATCACCTCCCTATCCAAACAACTGTTTCCTATAAAAAATGGGAAAGTCACAGACAGGAATATCACAATTAGATTATATTCAGAAACTAAGGAAGATCAATTACACATTGAACTAAACATCACAGCTTTTAATCAAATATGGCAATTCATTACTAAACCCTGGAACAGAACACCATTATATAATACTCCACAGAGCTAACTGGTTTTCTATTTCTGCCCAAGCATAGCACCTGATGTCAACCCTCACATTTAAAATCTTACATTTTCCTCCCTGAATATTGTTCAACTCTTAGAAACAAACTAAGAATAGAAAAATTTCCTTACGCCTTCAGTGGAGTCAGTGAAGGAGATAACTCCCTTATACTCCAGAGGAATTTTTATTTAAAGGCTAGGGTTGAAAAAAAATGTTTTTCCAAACTAGCACCAGCAATTTGGAACCTTCTCTCCTCAGATATCCATAAAGTCTTAAATATCCAAGAATTCAAAAAATAACTCTATAAGCATCTTGAGGACACTTATGCTGGTGCCTACCTTAGGAACATAAGATAGCAACTGTAACACTGCTGAATCCATATTACAGCCCCTTTACTGAGGCATTTCACCTTATATGATTACTCTGAGCAACTGGCTTGCTTCTGTAAATATTTCTTTGCCATAGCCCTTCTCCTTAATATGTGTTCTCTTTAAATTAAAGCCCCCTGACTGCACTAGAACAAAGAAGTATTATGGAAATACAAACACACTTTGATCTTCATACATCTTTGTGTTTGTCAGATCCAGATGGAGACCTACAAAGGTTATGCCACTGCACAAGTGTGGGCATCCTCAGACTCTGGCAGTGATTTACCTATAACCTGACTAGTCTACTATGTAAAGCCATGGAAAGAATAATTATGAATATGTTAACTGATGACATAGGAAACATACAGCTACTAGCTCCAACTCAGTTTGGTTTCATCAAGTGCAGGTCATGCCTACACAACCAGGTGGACTTCTTTAAGAAGGTCTTAAAAGTGATGGACAAGGGCAAGATAGTGCACACTGTCTACCTTGACCTGGCCAAACCATTTGATACAATACCCCACTTGGGCATTGTAAATAAGCTGAATGCATTAGGTATTAACCCCTATGCTACTCACTGGATAACCAAATGACTCGCAGACAAGAAACAAAATGTTAGGATAGGGGAGTCTACTTTCACAAAAAAGCTGTCACTAGCAGTGTGCCCTAGGGCTCAGTGCTGGGACCACTCCTGTTTTGGCATCTAAATTTCTGAAGTCAAGGCTAATGTCAAAGGCTTCTGACTGACCAAGTTCATAGAAAATTGCAAATTAGGTTCAGTCATTGAATCCCCCAAGGCACAAATATCCTTGATGAAGGCCTGAAACAGACTATTAACTGACACTGGAGTGAGAGTCTTAAACTGAATACGAAGACATCTATAATGGTATCTTTAGTAAGACAGCCACCCCTGCAAATTACTAAATTGATAATATATACCTAAGTGTAGACTCAGTAGTGAGGGTTTGAGAACACAGGTAGACATAAATTTGCCCTTTGACCATCATGCGTCTATAGTAGTTAGGAAATCATTCTCCTATGTTGCACAACTTATAAGAAAGGGTATGGCATCCAGGTACAGAGATATCATTGTTCTGTTGTATTCTGCCTCCATAAAATCAATCATTGTGTACAATGTTCCTTCTGGCATATACCTGACCAGGCATATACAACAACAACTGGAGTCCCCCCCCACCATGGATGTTATGCTGTCTTTTTAATCTCCCTTCTCCTTAAAAACAGCATGTTGCACACATACATTCACTTCCTGAAAAATAACAGGTGTGAAATTATAATTACAATATCTAGAATCCTTGCAACCGTGTCTTGGTCTACTTCACACCAGAGGTGGTGCTTGCTATGGTGAAGCCTAGGGTGTCCTAATGTAAACAATCACAAAACTCCCACCTGGTTGCTAATCCTAACCTGCATCTTCATTCCCTAACCCTAAGAGTAAAACTCCCCTCTTTCTTCCAGAAACTAAAGTCCCAAATTGCTGCCCATCCATAAATGTCCCATTTCATTTCTAAATCTAAATTCTTTGATTGCTCCCTAAGTCTAAAACTATACTTCTCCATAAACTTGAAGTTCTCGATCCTTCCCTAAACCTATAGATCCCCCCTTAAACACAAACTCCGTGATCGCTCCCTAGACTTAAAACTCAAAACTCTCCTCCTACTCCCTAACTCTAAACTCCTCTTGTGCTCCCTAGACCTAAAACTCACCTCTTGCTCCCTAACCCTGAACTCTCCTCCCAGTTCCTTATCCTAAAACTCCCCTCCTGTGCCCTAAACCTAAATTGTCCTCCTGACTGCTGTACAAAAACCTAAGCTGAACTCCCATCCCCTTTCCCTTCCTGCCATGGCTGCAGCACTTACCTTACTCAGACTTGAATAATGTAGTCTGGCAAGGTGTGGCTGCTCTACCTGGCCCAAATACATATATGAGTTTGAGAATGAATGGTAGCCCATACAAACTGCAAGATACTGGAGTGCCTGCTTATGAGACCATGGCCTTTGAGCACCCAGGACTGCAGCACTTGAAACAGACGTAAATTCACTATAGGACTACTGTAGTATAAGGTAAGTCATTACTGTTTAATGCCACCTTGAAGTTTCCTCCAAACGTCTGAGATTTGACAGGTTGGTTTTACAAGACAATGGAAATCAAATATTATTACTACAGATAGAAGACCACAACATGGCAAGGAAATGTTTGTGTAGGGAAGGTATCTGTTGTTACACAGATATGGACCAACCATACAAAAGTTTATTAAAATTAAAATAAGTTAATGCAGAGCATCAAACATATATTATCTGTGAGAAAATTATACCAAAGGTGATTTTATTTTCATCAAAATCTCACAAGCAGGAAACTAAATGATCTGTCAAGCTTCAGATAAACATTTTGTGGCGTATTATTTTTCAGAATTTGTAAATTTTGTTTTGTAAATAAATGTCTTTCTTGTTAAATGTACAAGACAAGACAAATACTACAAAGATACACCATATGCTTTTGCACTGGAAGTTTTGGTAAGTAACCTTGGATGTGACTAAATTGCAGAAAATTTTGCATGATGATGGATTATTTACTTTTGAATGTCTTCTTAGGACAACTTAGTTGAGTGAACAAGCACTGGTGCATTTTGCTTAGAACATCTGCATTTACCACGGAGTCAAATTCATTTTTGTTTTTGAGTGAGGTCTTCCTCTATGGAACAGATGTGAAGAGAATGTATTTCTTCAAGGTATTTTACCCTTAATTAAATTACTGTTGCATGAATCCAGGATTGCAGGATAATATGGTATTTATGGTATATATACCGATTTTCATATTTAATTTACAAAGGTAGCTTGAAAAGATTGGCTAATGTTTACCACTGGCTAAATAGTCAAAGTATAGAAATTAAGCCTGAATTGGAAAATGTTAATATTGACATATGATGTCAAAAGAGAACCCAAATCAAGCAATCACTTTTCAGATTTACTTCATCTGCCATCCGCTGGTGAAGGTTAGAGATGTGGAGTCTGATGTATCCTGTTAAGACCTCAGTACTTGAGTTAGTAGCAAAGATCTGTGACTAAAGTGTAGTTAGTGTTTGCCATGGCAGAAACCCTAAAGGTGAGGGAAGCTATAAAATGAGAGAAAGAAGCTACTGCATTAATGAAGAGCTAGAGTGGATGGGTGGGGGTGTCTCCAGATCGATATTGATAGTTACTGATAGGCCATAAAGGCAGAAGCTGTGGCAGTCACCAAGTAGAAGATCCAGGTATCACTTTCAGATGGCTTCAAAGAGGCTGTGCAAAGATTTAGGGTCACTGTGCAGATTATTATCTTCTTGAATGCAAAAATGCTGACTAATACTGAGGGCATAATCAGAAGGTGAAAGGGACTCTTTGAAGAACTCACTCATGAGCAAAATGGTTGCACCTTGTAAGCAGCTGGTGGATTCTGGTGCAGTTCTGTAGATGAGGTTATTGGTGAATTAAACAGTTGCACTGTGGCAAGATGATAGCATTAGACAAGATCTGGCCAAAAAAGCTAAAAACACCAGATATTGCTGAATTTTGATTAGTAACGTGTTTTTAGTGTCCTGTAGAAGGTGCCATATCACCTCTGGACTGCAATACTAGGTTGTTGAAGAGAACAGGAGGGTTTATTTCAATTATAAGGAAACAGACAGCATCCAGTTTGGGAGACAACACCTTAGAAATTATACTGGTAGGAAAGATGCAGTTCAAAGGAGGACTAAAAAAGTTATACACCTTTCAATCTCTTAACTCAATAATTTTAGACAAAGCCAAAATATTTGGGGAGGGACGGCAAAGGCCCCAGATTAGGGACAAATTTCAAATATTTCTCTTGTAAACTTAGAAGGGTACTGGAATGATAGATTTTGCTTTAGCATGCATTTTCTGGAGGATATGAAGTCTGAAAGTGAAATGTCTGTCATTATTTAGTGTTTTCAGTCCTCAATAATCAGACAGAAAATCACAGGTTTTTGAGGAACATACCAAAAAATACAAGCAAAAGTATAATCTGGACATTCTGTGAAACTTTGGTAGTGGTTAGATACTCAATATCCATTTTTCTATCTATGCAGCATTACAGACATCGCTGAGGTCTGCACATGCCATGTGCATTAATTATTTGATAACTGGGCAAGTGAACTAATTCACAAGCCTCATGTTCAGGTATGACTTAGAAGAATTCACAGGATGAAAAGGGTAATATTAATAAGTGTTGGGTACTGAAGAAAGGAAGATAGGAATGGACAAATGTTTTAAATACCACAAATAAATAAAACTCAAGAGAATTATGTGTTTCAAAACAGATTTATGAGAGCAAGAGGCAAAAATATCAGGACACAGAGTTGGTGGCTCAAGAGCGAGAGGAGTAGGCATTATCTCACAGAAAGGATGAGATGATGGATAACTCAAATGGATATCTTGAAGAAGTCAGAGAGTCAAAACTACTGGACTGGAAACTCGGCACCGGAAAAATCAACTGCCAGTCATTAGCGGACTGGAGTTCCGCTGTGGCGACCCCTAACTGGGATAAGCTGAAAGACATACCTAGTAACACAGGATAATACAGGATGTGGCATGAAACAGTACAGTGAAAATACAAAAGTATATCAACTGTTCAGGAAGTACCTACTAGCTCAGGCATTACATGCAAGTTCAAAGACACTGTTTAAAACTAATGATATAAGGAAACTGTCAGGACAGCAGCATGGAGCTTTGTTGTTTATGGACTGGAATTCAGAAGATAAGACTGATGAATTCTTGTTAGTGCTTAGGGACATGAGAGGGTTGTCCAGGGTTTAAGGAGCAGAGAAGAGTGACTGCACCACTGTACTTTTGTGACAGTAAGTGAGATCCATCTACATGATGTAAAGATAAGGTTTGAGTACCTTCATTATTAGTTTGCATTCAATAGTGGGCTAGCCTTCCTTAGAAGGAGTATTTACATGATACCTCCAAGTGCATTGTCCTGTGATCATTTAAGCAGAAGACAATTTAGCTGGCCACAGAGCATTAATTCATACTTGTGGGCAGCGAAGATAACTCACCCGCTAATGTGATATGCAGCTTTGAGTCACACTAGATTTGATTCTGTACTGCTTGAAATGTCAGCAGTACATTCTGACATACCTGTTAGGTTTTCCTGACTTTGCAGAAGATGCCTGATTTTACCTGATAATTTTGTCCTGCCACTCATAAAATTTTTGTTTTTCTGAGGATTAAGGACCTTCAGTAATGCCAGTCATTAGCATTTCATGGTCTAATACAAGTGCTTTTGTGCTAGTAGCTTATGGCTCACTTGCTCACTGCCACTTGTTCAAAAAGGCAAATGCTCTAGCTTCTACTAGCCTGATCTTAATTAAGCAGTCCTCCCAACACCTGACCCTGTGAAACTGGCCCGACCAGAGCCCTAACTCTTAAGTCGAACCCTAAAGCTCCCACCTAGTTCGAAACCCGAGTTCTCACTCCATAACCTTAAAATTACCCTTCTTCTTTTGCCTATGTCTAAAATCTCCTATTGATCCCTAAACCTAAAATTGCACTTCTCCCCTGTAATCCTAAAGTCACAATTGCTTCCTAAACCTAAAACTACAACTCCTCCCAAAATCTCAGTTTCCAGATCATTCCCTAAACCTAAACTCTCCTTCTGCTCCTTAAACCAAAAATCCCCCTGCAACTCTTTAACCCAAAACTCCCCTCCTGCTCTGCAAAATTAAAACTCCTCTCTCACTACTTAATCCTAAATCTCCTCTCCTGCTCTCTCACCCTAAAACTGTCATCCAGCTTTCTAGCCCTAAATCGCCTTCCTGATTGCTGCCCTAATTCTGAGCCTTATTCCAAATAGGATTTTTGGCTTTGTCCAGAATTCTTGAACAAAGATAGTGTCTGGTGGGCTTCCAGTGTAATAAAGCAGTGCATGCTGAACCCAGGTGTGAGTCCTTGGGGTCACAGATGTAGTCACACATATACCACATAAGCAATGGTGTACAAAATCAGAGTCACTGGTCTTGCTGATTCTTCATTTGTTGGAGCTCTCACATTATCGTAAATGATTCTAAAGAGGAAAAACAGTAAACTGCCTAGGAAAATAATCAAGTATTTACATGACCAGAGTAAAGGAAACCATAACAGTGCTTTAGCCGGACATTCTAAGGACTCAGATCAGGTTGTATAGGTGAATAAGTACAGCGGGGAAGTTGCCAGTATTGTTATGTGACAGCCAATGGTAGATAGGATTCAGTGATGAAATAAAATCTTATTTAAGGAGAAAAAACCTGTTAACTTCTGAAGTTTTTAATTTGTTGAATGATTTATGTTAACAGTAAACAATGTTCATTTAATGTTAGAGCCTGTTATGTCAAATGTGAAGGTGGCATGTGTGTTATTCTGTAGTAACCTGGCATTTTCTACTATTTCATGATGCGCCCCAATTAATTGAAATGTTATATTTCAACAGTTTGTAATTCATAATATCAGTTTTCAAACCATATTTATTCAGCTGTTCTTAATATCATCTGCATTTGCAAAACTTGAGGAAGACCACTTTTCCAGGTTATTCTTAAACATTGTATGCAGTGGTATTCATGTATTGTGTAGATCCATCTGCATGCTGTCCAGACTTTAGTGCAATTCACAGAACTGAATTGCCCTAATGTCAGATCATGCACAAGCACCCCTCCTCCATAAGCATTGCTGATCTGTTATTAGCATGAGGCACAGACAGCATCTCCTTGCAAACTTTCTTACAATACTTGTGTTGTTTTACTGTGTGATTTCAGCGCATTATATTTTGGATGCATATTCTCTCTGCATTAGTCTGAAAGTAATTTTGTGGATACTCATATTGTCTAGACTACAGTGAAAAGGAAATATGTGTTTTGACCTGGAAACCATATATGGATGATTTCCCTTTCCCCACTGTTTATTGACCTCAGAGGAATACTAACAGCTTTTAGGATTGTGCCGGGATTCACCCTACAAGAAAAAAAAATGTTATTCTTACTTCCCTATTGCTGCTGTTCAAGGAACATGGATGTCAACTACTTTCATTTTCCCTGAGGATTTAATGGGCATCCAAAATGATGTACCTTACAGCAGATGGTGATGATTAGTGGGCAGTATGAACAATGAGCCGCTGCTGGATATTGTATGGTGGCAGCGTAGAGCAGCATAGTGGTCATCTGTGTTCTCTCACAGAGTTACATATAAATGGTGCAGCAGCAGTGTATCACTCACATTCTTGGATTATATACGTCTGTTTTGTAGCTAAGTAACATATGGTATTGTGTTACTTTTTGGCATTTGTTCTAACTCAGGGGCATTTTATGTGGCAGCTGAAGTGTATGACACTGTGAATAGCTGGAAATGTTTTGGGTGTCCTGGATGGGAAAGGTATGCACTTTTTTCAGGCAGGGTGAGAGCAGTACATCACATATTCAGTACACTGATATAACTGCCCCATATCAGGCTGCTTGTTTGTCACTTGTGGTTAGAAATAACAAGACTGATATCTTTTAGAGACTGCAAAGATGGAAAAGCACCTTGGGGTTACCCTGCTCCATGTGACTCATGAATATATCATCATTTGCCATGGCAGTGGACCAGGAATAATTTGCATGTTATATTAATTAAGGGATATAGTTCAAGTAATGCTCCAATTAATGGGAGCTGCTTTGTGTCACAATGTAGATCACTCATGGGGTTTTCTTGTCTTCTAGTGTATCTATGGCACCTCTGGAAGCAACTCTAAACCAAATTTTTAGAAGTATCTGTGCAATTTCCATTGTTGCAGTTCTGGTATTGTTACTCAGCAATGTTCTACTGTGCACAGCATCAGTATCTTGGGACCATCTCAGATGTCTTTCTATATTTTTGTGCTGGTAGGCTGCAGTAACAGTGTCTTAAAATACGGGTTGTTACATATTGTTAACACCACATCTCATTTGTATGTCTACTGTATTCCTAGACTCTGAAATGGTATGTGGTTTGTATCATGCCAGGTATGTGGTTCATACCACATCTGCTAAGTTGTTTATTAAATGTCTTATGTATGGTATGTACTAGGTACCAACCCTATACAATTGCTGCTGATGCTTATGAATCCTGGCTTCTATCTGAAAGCTCATTGCTTTTCAGTTTTTGTTTATAATATAACAAAGGAAAAATGTATGTCGAAAGAGATTGCAGTACAGGAGTTTGGTGCATAAATCAAAATTTCCCGGCTAGTCTCCTGGTCTGAGTCACTGGTGCAACCTGGTCATATGCAATCTAGTATAATCAGTTTATGATAAGACCTAGCCATGCCCCTAAATATTCAAAGGCACGAATGACATTAACAAGTAATCCATTAATTATGACCACATTTCCATCATGTCCATAAATGGTTTACCATGCAGTCCTCTCTAATAACTCAGTTTTGTAATTCTTATTGTTAACTTTCAATTTGTGGGCAGCACATTAAGAGGATGTTTTCTTTATTTTTTTCTTCACTGAGGACTTTACACAAAAGAAATATGAGACACTTCTAAGGATGACAAAGTTGCCTACATGCAGCAATGTAAAATTGCCATATATATCATAAGGAGGGCTGTTTAAAAACAAAAATCAGTAAGTGGTTAATTTCTGAATATCGCAGATTCCAGCCCTGACTACACAAAGGATCAGACCAGTACACTGGGTTTTCTAAAGAGAAACTAAGACAACATGATAAATATCAGATGATACAGAATGAAGATGGAAGGATAAAGTAACAGTAATGAAATTTTTTTTATTAAATAGAACATGGACAGTACTTTTTTACAAGCTTCCTATCTAGATGTTAGATGTATAGAAACATTTCCAAATATATCTGAGGCACCCAAAACAAGGGAGTGGTCAGGTATACTCCATGTAAACCACTACATGTGCTTTCCAGTGAGAACCAAACACCAAAAGATGGCCAGCACTCCTATGAGAAGTTCACCGTATTCTGTTAAGCTCTTGGCATAGCATGACATTAAATGCACATATTAGTATAAAAAATACACTAAAATGAAAAAAAAAACAAAGCGGTTTCAGCCCAATGGCCTTCCTCAGTGTATTGTATAACCAAACATTCCTTCAACACAATATATAATCATTATAGATAATTAGCCCACCCTTCTCATTAATTAATTCTGCAATTTCTTATTTTTTAAAGGTGGTCATTCATTCCAGGGGGAAAAACCCACCAAGTTTAATGATCCAACTTCTTTCTTTTTTATTCGAAATATCATGCCAACAAGTCTTCAGATTCCTATTACCTAGGACTTTATCAATAATTATAAATTTAAAACATGCTGTGGGATGTTTGATAGTATGCTTATATAAGGCATTAGACTGACATTTATTTCTTATATTGCTTAAATGTTCTGATATATGAAATCTAAAACGGTGTGATGTCTGACCTATGTAGAAAGCTGAACATGTGCATATGACTAGATAGATGACCCACTCCATGCTACAAGTAGCAAAAATGTTAATAGTAAAGATTTTGGGTGCATTTTTACTAGTGAATTATTTTATCTTAACAACATATTTACAAAAAGAGCAATGACCACATGGAACACAACCCAAAAACACACCCCCTTCCAATGTCCCCTGAGACATGTTTTTATACGGTATTTTATGCTTGTAATGGTTAAAAAATGTCCCATCCTGCTGGCGGCTTACTTGAACATCTAAAAATGAAATATAATGGGTGTCATGATGTACTGTGAACTAAATCCCATACTTGTTTTCATTTAAATATTGGACAAATTCCATAAGATAATCCACATATGACCTCCATACTAACCAGCAGTCATCAAGATATCTTCTCCAAATATCAGTTTGATCTAGAAACAAGTTATGATGACAATCATAAATAATTTGTGTTCCAAATAACCCACAAAAAGGTCAGCATATACTGGTGCAAAAGATGCTCCCATAGCTGTACTTTTAAGCTGTAGAAAACAGTTACCTTTGAAATAAAATAAATTTTTGGTCAGGACATGTTCTGTTAAATAAATAAGAAAAGTGTTAAAACCAGGGCTATATAAAGGAATACAATCAAGCCAGTATTCCAACGCAGCTAGACCACCCCAACGTGGTATACTAGTGTATAAGGACGTAACATCTAAAGTACACATAGTCCAACCAGATTCAAGCTGCATCTCAGAGATAATATTTAAAAATTTAGTAGTGCCCTGAATTCTAGCCCTGACCCCTTGCAATGGTGGTTTGAGTCAGAAAAGCAGATAATGGTTCTGTCAAGGAAGCATTCCCTGACACAATGGGCCTGGGTTGACAATGATCTTTATGTATCTTAGGGAGTAAATACAACTGTTGTGGCAGGGGGTCTGGCACAGTCAAATGGTGTAAAGTTTGTTTATTTATTATACCTTCACTCAAGGCTAAATGTAAAAACCCATCAATCTCCTTCTTGAATTTAGGAGTAGGGTCAATAGCCATATTGGTATAAAACCTACCATCAGACAATTGTCTTTCAGCTCCTGCCAAATACATAGACCAATCCATAATCACTACAGCCCCTCCCTTATCAGCACAAATAATAATCAGATTTTTGTTGTTATGAAGATTATAAAAAACATGAATTTCTAATTCACTCAGATTATTTGAAAATAATTTGGTAGATGGTCCAAAACCAAAATGTAGATCTTTGAGAACACATTGTTGAAAAATACCCACATATTTATTCATAAGTGGAATAAATGAAGATTTATGAAATCTGAAATCACACTGGGAATCAAATGGTCATTCAATATTATCAAAATATAGTCTGAAATTTAGCATTCTACAAAAAGAAACAACATAATTTGCAAAAATATCTTCAGATACCATAAATCCAGGGACAAAGTTAAGGCCTTTTTTTAAGCAGTTGTAGTTCTACATCTGATAAAATTACTGAAGAGATGTTGTATACATTGCAATTACCCTATAACGAGGCACCAGCAGGTATAACAATGTTTCTAATGAAGCGGCTTGATTTATGTTTTCTGCCACCCCTTCTTCTAACCCCAAAGGGTTGATTGTATTAGACTACTCCGGCCCTGAAGAATTGGTTACATTGCACATTTATGGGCTGGTGATTCCTGTTTATTATCGTGTTCAGTATCAGTATAAGAGGAAGAATCCCCCCTGAAGTATCACTAACCAAACTATTAAGAGGTTTTCTCAAAATGGACTTTTGTCTTTTCCTTTTCTGTCCTTTGATCCTCGGCTGGGGTGCCTTCTGTGCAGAGTCTGCATGTCCTCCCTGTGGTCATGTGGGTTTCCTCCGGGTGCTCCAGTTTCCTCCCACATCCCAAAGACATGTTGTAGGTGGATTGGACACACTAAATTGGCCTTAGGTGTGAGTGTGTGCATGTGTGTGCCTTCTGTGGAAGGTTGGGTGCCAGGCTGGCAACTCAACACCATAAAACTTCACTGCCAATCATGAGTGGAAAGTGATCCGCTGTGGCGACCCCTAACCGGGAAAAGCTGAAAGAAGAAGAAGAAGACTATTTATATCTTGTCTGGAAAACTTAACACTTTTCTTCTGATCAAAAGGTCTGCCCAAATTATAATCTTTCAAATCCCTATTAAATTTACAAAATTTTTTCTTCATAAGCTGTTTTTTCAAAATCAAGTAGGTCCTTAGCTTCTGAAAAGCTGATTTATACATAGGCTGACCCTCCAAATGTTTAACTTCGTCACAAGCCTCGGTGACCTCTGATATAGAACTAACCACCCTACATTCATAAAAAGAGTACAAAATCTCAACAAAATATATGGAGGCAGACTGTTGAGTCTCAGGCCATTCTGCTGTCAATGTCTCATCAGCCTGACCAACCAATGTTTGTGTGTGAATACTCAAACCCCTGGGTGTAATACCTTTATGTTTGTAAGCTTTAAAAAGTTTTAAATGCCAAACATTAGATCTGAGATTTTTCATAGACTTGGTTAGTCTGGCAAATGTCTGAGTACATTGTAATTCAGGATTGGATTCATTAGATCTACAGGACTCAGTATTTGTACCCAACCCAAACACCAGACAGAAGCCTCTACTTTATCACAATCTGGAACACAGACTCATGTAATGCAGTAAGGGGAAGGTTGCAAGTTTCCCCGTGGTTGATGTTGGATGATTCAGGATGGCCCAGTTTGCACACTGACTACATTGGTGAGTTTTACATTTGTTTTCTACCTTCTCCCTTTTCTCCTAGTGTGTACATTCTCACAGTAGGTATATCTAAAGACTGAGAGTATGGGGCTTGCCCCCACATTTTACAAAAAAGAATTGTTTATGTCTGTTGTGCAACCTCAGGCATGTTGCTGTTTTTGAGACTGTGAATTCCTAAGGATTTAGACATTTTAGTTTAGACAAGTTAGCACATAATCATAGTCAATCCTATTGTTTGGAATACTTTATTTATATTATGAGGTGGGCCAAAATGTATGTTTTAAAAGTCCTAGCTTATTTGTCATGAATTTTTAAATTAAGTTATAGATTTCTTTTTTTTTTTTTTTTTTTTTTTTTTCAGAATGCTAGGCTTGCTGTTTTTTTTTTTTCAGGCCTCAAGGGATACTTTATCAGAATTGAAAAGTTATACTGTTGAGAAATTTCCACTTTCCGTAGTGTGAGGGCTGCAATTGGTGAGGAGGGGAAACATTTTGAAGCTGGTAGTATATAGTTCCAAAATGCCTGGGTGTGCCCCAACTCAGTGGAATTCCTGGAAGTGAAATTACTGGAAATTGCTTTGGCATGTGGGCTACTTAGCATAGATACTCAAAAGCAGTTATCTCATTTGTATCTGATTCTGTCTTTGCGGCCTGTCTCATGGATACGTTCCACCTTCATTTAAGAAGCAAGACATATACAGTACTCTAAAATGGGCTGTTTAGTAGAACTTGTATTTGAATGAATTTATTAATCGTATGGTTTCCATTCATTTGTTTTTGTGTCAAATTACTTTCAGTCTACTTGTTCTTCGCATCACTTGGGCGAGAACTTCAAATAGGTCAGTAAGGAAACATAACATTCGTAGGATCATAAGGATGATACAGAAGCAGCAACAGGATCTGTGAATTCAGACTATTTATTTATTTATGTATTGCATTTGTTGACCAGGAAAGTCCACTGGGCCTAGGAAGAGCCCATTTTCAGTGGAGGCTCAGGGAGAAAAGCTCCACATTATTACATACAAAAGTAAAAAACAATGTTGATACATACAAAAATAAAAAACAATGTTGATACCTAGGACAATTTTAGCAGTACTGTCATTTCATTAATTACATACAAAGATCCTTAACTACATGCAAGAATAAAATATGTTAATACATATAATGAAGTATTATGGGCAGTACTATCACATAAGAGGAAAAGTGATAGCAGAAATGACAATAATGTATTACAGTTAGCTATAAATGTGAAAGTAGTGATGCCATGTATTTGAGTTAACACATGAGTATATATATATATATATATATATATATATATATATATATATATATATATATATATATATATATATATCTTTGTAGAGTTCTAAGCTAAGGAGAGTTGACTACAGGGTAGAAATCAGGTGACAGGCTGAAGAAGGAAGAGTCAGTCAAGGTGACAGAAAAGAGTAAGAATGGTACAGAGAAGAAGAGGGAAATGTTTTTTAAAAGATAGGTAGAGGTTGAGGTTCCAGAGTGGGAAGTCAGGTGTTGGAGTTATTTGGTGGGGTACAGAAGCATAGCCAGTGAGTAGAAAAATGTAATTTGAGGGATTTTTTAAAGGAAGCAGGGTTACTGATTGTCCTGAGTGAAGGAGGAAGATTATTCCATAACTTGGAGACAGCATGAGAGTAAAGCATTTGGCCAGCTGAGAGTTTGGGTTTCTCGACAGACAATAACATTTTGTTTTCAGACCTGAGGTGGCGATTAGGGTGGTGCATGGTCAGTATGGATGAGAGGGAAGGGCAACTTTCAGGCTGGAAGATTACCTTGTGGGCTGTAGTTAATTGTAGGGAAGTAAGATGGTGGGGGGATTCTAGCCAATTTAGTTGACACAAAGAAGAGCAGTGGTGGGTAGAATATTTTGCATTTGTTGCAAGATTTAGCGACTTTGTTGTAGCAAGAGTCAAGCTTGTTTTTTTAAGGAGGATTGTAGGTGGGTAAGGATGGGGACACCATATAAAAGAGTTGGAAGTAGGAAGGATGAGGCCAAGGCCTTTTTAGCAGAGAGACTGAGGAAATAGTTGTGCCTATATAGGGCACCCAGCTTTTGATGTTTTTTTGATGTTGCTGTGGATGTGAAGGTCAAAAGTTAATTTGCCATCAATAATGACACCTAGCAATTTGGTACCAGGGACAACACCAATGATAGTGTTGTTGTGGAAACTACCAGTAAATAGAGACTTGTCAACAGGGCTAGATTTTGTGGGGGGTAAATAATAGCAGTTTTGCTTTACTGGGGTTAAGGGCGAGGTGATTCTGGGACATCCAGTGCTCAGTAGAGGTAAATGCTTCTTGGTAAGATGCTGTAATTCAGTGACAGATTTTGAGGAGCAGATGATTGTTGAGTCATCTGCATATTGGATGACAGTACTGTGAGTCAGAGTATTATGAAAGTTATTGACAAATATACTGAAAAGGAGGGGGCCCAGAACTGAACTTTGGGGAACACCTGTGGTAGTAGTAATGAAAGGGGAGGAAGAGTGCTGCCATCTGGTAGATTGCTGCCAATTGCTGAGATAGTTGGTAAACCATTGTAGGGTGGGGGAGATAGGCTAAGGTTAGAGAGTTTAGTAAGCAGTAGGGAGTGGACTCGAGGAAGTAAATGTTGGGACAGTGACAAAACATGATTTAAATACATGAGACTGAAGTTGGCTGGCTTGACCATGGGCTACAGGTCAAAAAGAAGGACAGAATGGAATAAAGAGTCATATCTGTGGAGCAGAAAGGATAGCTGATGAGCATAGCTTTAGAAGAATGGGTGAAATGGAGGTTAAAGTGGCAGTTTACCAGAGGAGAAGAAGCTCAGCAGCAAAATGGGTCTATAAGATGGTATACAAGATGGAGAGGAAAGGCTGATGAAGTATGAGAAATAGGAATGGATGTTGACAAAAGAAGGTAGAGACATTTGAGAGAGAAAAGGGTAGTTGGGAAGAAGTTGTATAGGGAAGAGAGTCAAAGGAGGGAGTAAATATTTTAGATTAATGGATAAGTTGGATGTCATGGATGATTCAGGGTGCAGGGAACCAACAGAAAATGATAGCATTATAGAACTGCAAAACAAATTAACAAACATGGGACTGAAAAGAGTGCAAGTGAAGTTCTAGTGATGGAAAAACCTAGTAATAAGAGAATGAGATGTTGCAAAAGAAAGAACAGAACTTACTATTGGTGTAGACAGTGTCGGAAGAGTCTTAGAGAAAGCGGAACAGGTGCTGCTGAAAGCAGATATAAGCCTGCTATAATTGTATCCATGTGAACAAATAATATGTAAGTGGGATAAAAAGTAGTAGTAAATAGTCAATGCAAATTGATACACAACTTAGATATTCATTTGGTCTTTAGTGAAAGGTCAGATGGTTGCGGATTTTAAAATAATATACTATCACTTGTCTTATGCTACTATGGTAAGGAAGGGAAAATGTGGAATTTAATGACTACCTATGGACATGGAATGGGGAATGGCTTTGAGTTGGTGAGAGACCAATGAACGTTTGGGAGATGATGTGTGTCACTTACATCTTCACAATGATGGGGAAAAAAGGTGCTGAAGACAAGATCTGCACATTTAAAACCAAGATCTGTGTAATCTAAGTAAGCAAGACTACTGTGAAGTGTGGTTACAGTTGCAATGGCAAAGAAGGAGGAGTAGTAGAAGGAAAGCAGTGGAGGAAATGTAGAGATGAAAAGCAACTCTGTAAATGCACATCCAATAGGTCCCTTAACTTTATACAGTCACAGGATGATATGATACTAGGCTATAGATCAATTAAGCCACTTGAAGCCCAGTCACTATTGTTCCAATGGTACAACCAAATAGCTACCCCCCTCTCCATAAGGGTTGTGGAGGGGGCTAGGCCTCAGGTAAACTTAGATTTTAAGTTAATGAGGGAATTTGGTCCACACATGGGATCTTCTCTGAGAGCAATATCTGTCATGCCAGTAAGTCCTGTTTATATTGCAACATAGATTTAGGCCTCTTAATTTTGTATTTGTCTTACTGCCAGTTTTGTGGTATGTAGTAGATCAAGCAGGATTTGGTTCATTTACAGCTTTGAATGCCCATAGAGAGAAGACAATATATTGCACTGCAGTGCCAAATCAACCAATGAGTCATATAGTGTGGGCTAATACCACCTCTTACATCATTGTAAAGTAATGATTGAACATGAGGATCAGAGCATTGCAGATATCTAATTGAGACTGTGGCAAGTATGAAGGTTTGGCTGTAAATAATAACTACAGAGTCTAGAAGTGAGGGACTTTTCCCCTGTTGTATATCTCTGTATAGATTGCTGTGTTGGCGGCTGTAGGAGTAGAGAGGCAGGACTTTTATACGGGCCTTTCACATACACTGGGTAACATAGGGAGCTCATATTTGAGATTTTGTTTAAGGAGGAATCATTGGGGATTTTCAAGTTGGTTTAGATGTTTAGGTAAGTACAATCTAAAGGATTCACTGCATTTCAGCATAAGCTTGATGAGGGATGAGTAGAGGGGGATGATGACCTCTTCTGATGAAGAGGAGATCCCCTTAGTAGTCAGGTGGATGAGGGAGAAGACTTTCATAATGACTGGATGTGTGGTTGACAAGGTCAGTTTGTTATCAATGAAGGTGTTTAAGGTCTCTAATGAGAGTATTTGTTTTATGGAGATGTGGATGTCATTTATGTGTAGGTGTATAAAAGTTCCTGTTTTGCAATGCACAATGCTGCATTTTTTAGCAGTTTGCTTTAGATTGTGATCCTCACACTATGAGTTTGTTCAAGTCATTGTCTGTTGGACGATCTCAGTGGCACCAAACTTGCAATCGGGCAGACTTAGTCACCAACATCATTTAATGTTAGATTTGACACCAAATTAGTAATGCTAAATAGAAATGGTCCCTAAACAAAGCCCTGGGTACACCAGGGGTGACAGCTCTGTTGGAAGATAGTATGCTATTAACTCAGTGAGCCAGTTGACAATCTAGTGGATTACATGGGTAATGCTGAGTTTGACCAGTCTGTTGATAATGTCAAAGTAAGGTATAGTGTCAAAAGCCTTACTTAAATTGAAGTAAGCTGTGTTCCCGTCACTAGCCTCACCTAGTACTTCTGAAACTCTTTCAAAGAAGTCAGTAAGGTTTACTAGGCATGGTCTTCAGGCATGGTCTTCCTTTTACAAAACCAAATTGGTTAGGGTCTAGGGATTGTAGGTTTCTTATGTCCCTATTTATGAGGTCCCTGATTACGTGTTGCATCACTTTGCAATTGATGCTAGTCAGGCTGAGAGGTCTATTGTTGCCAGGGTCTGCATTAGGGCCTTTCTTGTGCAGGAGAACTGCAGTATTTGTTCTCCAAGCTTGTGGTACATACCCAGAGGACAGGCTGTAGCTGGATAGGTAAGAGAGAAGATGGGACAGGGGGTGTTTCTTACAGCAAAATCAAGATATTGCCATCAAACCTGCTGATAAGGGTGGTTTAATTACCATCATGGATAGAATGCACTATGGTAGAGCTATGGCTACCCTTCTCAATGATATTAAGTTCTATAATAAAATAATGGACAAGGACGTTGCTAATATTATTGATTTAGTGTATAGATCTCTAACAGATGTATTTAAAGGAGGCCTGATTACTAAAGAAATCTATGAATATCTTGTAGTTATGAATCCACTCAACCCTATAATTCAGGGGCTACCCAAAGTGCATAAAAATCCAACCGATCCACCAATGAGACCCATAGTAGCGGGTGGAGGTTGGGTAACTGAACCCCTTTCTATCTATGTTGAGAAATATCTAAAACCAGTGATTAATTCCAACAAATTTATACTTAGAGATTCTAAGCAATTCTTAATTGATCTTTATGATTATGTTAAAGGCCTGCATGACCTAGAAGGTATTTTGTTTGTAACTTTAGATGTACAATCTTTATTTACAGTGATACCAAATGAACTTGCTATTCAATTTGTGCATGATTATTTATCGCAACACAGTGAGTTGTCTTTAGTCCAAATAGATTTAATAACATTATTCCTTGAATTAATTTTAGAGAATAACATCTTCATATTTAACAGTGATGTTTTCTCCCAGTGTGATGGGGTTGCCATGGAAACCCATTGTGCAAACAGTTATGCTAATATGTTTCTGGCACACTGGGAGAACACTGTATTATTTCATACTGATGAGTTTAAGGCTAAAGTTTTGTTTTATCAACGTTTTGTCGATGATCTCTTCCTTTTGTGGAGAGGCAATGTGGAAGAGTTATATGTATTTTACCATATTATGAATTCACTTACTAGTTGCTTGAAATTTACCTTGAACTGGTCTGCTACACGTATAGAATACTTAGATCTTTATATTGAGAAACTACCTAATGGCCTCATTAATACAGGTGTCTTCCGAAAAAGTTGCTATAGGAATTCCCTGTTATTCAGGACCAGCATGCATCCAGAATATATTTTTAGGAACCTTATTAGAGGCCAAGGCGTTAGGACCTCAAGGTTAAATCCCTTAGATAACTGTTTTCAAGATGAACTTGGAGAGTTGGAAAACAAATTACTAACTAGAGGGTATAATAAGGAAGAAGTTGCCGAATCTCTATGTGATATTAATATATTGAGACAGGGCATAGCAGCAACATATTTTGGTCCTTTGAGTTCTGCAGCAAATCTATGTGAACACACTGAGAAAACCTCTCTCAAAGTACCTCTATTCTATACATCAGATAATAAAGAACTAAGAAGAATTTTTGGTAAAAACTGGTTCATCCTTCAAGTAAACGAAGATATAAAAGGAACTGTGGGAGAATATCCAAGATTTTTGTATAGGAATCGAAAAAACTTGAAAAGGTTGTTATGTTATCAGAACTCCCCAATAACTTTTAATAGTAAAGGTCATACAATTCCCTGTGGTGATTGTAATTTTTGTACTTATATTGACACACAAGAAAAATTTTGCCATCCGGATACACACAGGGAATTTATATTCCATGTTGAGGCCACATGTAGAACTCCGAATGTGGTCTATTTGGCAGAGTGCCAGGTATGCCATTGTTTCTATGTTGGGAAGACAAATAGACCTTTTAAGGATAGGATTTGAGAGCACCTTTGTAACATCAGGAGAGGTTCCGATAATAATGCACTTGCGAAACATGTCAGCAGGTTTGATGATAGCCATTATTTTTTATTTAGGGTTATTGAGGTTATTACACCCAGTATTCGAAAAGGTGATATCAGGAACCATACTGAGTTTAGGGAGAATAAATGGATCATAACTCTTAGGGCAGATAGGGGCAGTGGTTTAAATGAGAGGGCTTCCATCAAACCTCTTTTAAAAAAAAGAAGAATACGGAAATGATATGTTTATATGTATATATATATATACTTTTATATATTTATATTTATATTCATATATATATGTACATATATTATGTAATGTATTTATATTATATATATTGTATATATATATTTACACTTTCATATTCTTTATTTTTGTCATTGTTTTTAGACTTTTCACATTTAGAGTAAGACCATCTTATTAAGTTGTTATAAGTGTATATTGTTGTTATAAGTGTATATTGACTTAGAGATGTACAGAGATGCTCTTTATGCTATTAGTTATAAGTGTTTTATGTTTCTTAAGTGGTATTTCTTTAAGGGAGCATCTTAGTTAGTTGATTCATTTTGCCAGCTAACAATTCCTTGGATTCTGATTGGATTATGAGATTTTGAATTGCAGTAAAAAGACCTTTGTTTTATGGTGCTGTTATATGGTCTGATGAAGCTGATTTAGTGAAAGCGCTTACCGTGTGCATTTTTATCGAATAAAGTACATGTTTTTATGTCATCTGGAGTATCTTGGTTGCTTCGTTGAACTGTGTTGGCATTTTTATTGTGATTACAATTCTACACAACAGAGCATTTATCTTGTGTGTGTTCTGCTACTTCTCTCTTTAACAATCTTTTAATATCTGTTCAGAGATGATTAGGGTGGAGTATGGACTGGATTATTTCTAATGGAATGTTTGAAGGTGACAGAGTGGAGAAGTTGAAACTGAATTTATCTGCAAGGATTTAGCTATATTCTCAGGGTCTGAGAGTGTAATGCTATTGCACATGAGCTCGATGCAGTGTTGTGTACTATTCCTGATGTACTTTAAATAATTAGAATGTCTTTCTGTTTTGTCCTTTGCTGATGTATCCATTTTTACTTCAGAATTAACTCTGCAGGATTTATAAGCAAATATTTTTTTTTCTATTCTTTGGGAACATGAACATTTTCCTCTTTTTTTGTAGAGTTTGTTTACAATTGTGTTCTACCATAGAGGGTTTGCTTCTAAACTTGTTCTTATTTGTGATGAATACAAACATGAGCTTATATGCAAGAGATGATATGCAAGCATAATCTTTGGGTATATGCAGCGGTATTTGGTATAAGAGGGCTGGGGAAATGTTTTTATCAAGCACAAAGGAACTGGCTATGTAGAAGTCACTAAAGATAGCAGGGTTGCTCATTGACCTGTACCAGAACTATATGACAAATGAAACAGCATGGGGATCTGATTTGACTAATTAGGGTATGACAATAGGTGAGGAGCAGACAGAAGCTGTATTTGTGAGGACAAGGGCAAGTGTCTTGATTCCTCTAGTGGGAGAAGGTAGTATTTGATCAAGAGAGTTTCCAATGATAAAGTCAAGTAAGTGTTGAACATATTTGTTGCAGAGGTGTAGGTGTGACAATTTATAAAGGGGTAGTTAAATTTCTGTAGAAACATGGTGTTTGGGTTAATGGAAAAGCCAT
This sequence comes from Protopterus annectens, assembly GCF_019279795.1. Lineage (NCBI taxonomy): Eukaryota > Metazoa > Chordata > Ceratodontiformes > Protopteridae > Protopterus > Protopterus annectens. Next base: position 24,406,369 of record NC_056748.1, on the reverse strand, counting down.
TAGTTTATTGTGACATGTTTTGGGATTTGTGGGTGTCATGGATGGGATTCTATATTTGTCCAAGATCTGGTAGGAGGACTTGTTTACTGATATTCGAATATGAAGGACTTCAAGCTCATTGTCCAGGTTGATGGTGTTTTGGATAAAGATAGACACAGCACCACTACCAGCATTACTGCTATGTACGTATGTAGGCCATAATGAGTGGTAGATAAAGAAGCCAGCTAAGGAGGAATTGTTATTAATGTTTTGCTCTTACGTTTTAGTGACAGCACAAATATACACATTTTTCAAAGTTAAGAAGACCTCGAGATGTGTGCATGTGTGTGTGTGTGTGTGTGTGTGTGTGTGTGTGTGTGTGTGTGTGGGGGGGGCTTGGCATTTTCTTAGTTAGCCTCTTAGCATTGAGCAACACTATACTGTTTCCTAGATTTGAGTTTACATTTCTTGGTTGGTATCCCAAACATTATGACATTGTCTAAAAGAGGTACCATGGAAATACCAAAAGTTTTAGCCAGTATGCAAAAGCCCTGATGAAATGGGTACATGTGATACTTGGAAAAACAGGTGAGACTGTTTTTCCATCTCTCTCCGGTCTAACACACACATTGGGCAACCTCAGAATGACACCAGTAAGTAAGCCAGTTATTAAGGCTGATCATCTTTTGCTTATATCCTAGCATCTGTCTCAGTAACGACCTGATATTGCTCAAGAGTACTTCCTTCCAGCCTAAGAGAAATTATCAGAGCTCAACATGTTCTTCTTCATATAAGGGGGGCATAGCAAGTCTTTCATGCCCATGCGAACAATGACTATATCCTAGTCCTACTTGGGCTGAAGGAACTTGAGTACATTGGTGATATGGTGGATTCTCCACCTGAGGGGCAGCTGACTATTACCCTACCTTTGGTCAGCTATGTGACTGCTGCATCAGTGTGAGGAACTAGGTCATCTATAACAAGTCCATTACCATGACAAGAGAGTTACTACCGTGACCTGAACAGCTTAACCACTCCACTCTGGTGACTCTTGTCTGTAGTGATAGTGGCACAGGAAGCTAAATGTGATATGGAATGGGTGTTACCAAGCTGCTAAGGTCTGGCTGCAGTGCATGCATTAACAGTGCCACACTTAGGGGGTCTCTGTGGGCCTGTAAGTTAATTTTAGAGTATGTCAGCATAGGAAGCTTTTATCTATGTATAGGTATAGTGTTACTATGGGTACTGATAACCAGTCTGTGTGAGAAGTTCTTTTATTGCACATCTTATCCTGTCCTTAACATTAATATACATTACAGCCACAAAACCATCTTATTCACCCTGTCATTTCTTTATAAAATGTTATGTAAGTAGTATGTGTATAATTATATGTTTAAAAAGGTGAAAAGGGTAAACTAATTCATCTTTCTGATACTGCAGGGTATCATGTCTGATGTGCCCATAAAATACCAGTATCAGAAAGCTTTCCCCGGAAAACCCAGAGTAAATGAGACTGGATTGGGACAGTTGCAAATGAAAGGCTTTCTTGTTTGCATCCAAGTAAAGTGCACATCTCGGTGAGAATATGCATAATTGTCTTAGTTATTACCTTGCAGATGGGCTGAACTGTATTTCTAAGCAAAATTGCTCTCTCCTGGCATAAAACTGACAACAAAAGATACTACTCATTTCAAATGAGTAATAAATGTCACATCTTTGTAAAACAATGGAATGGTTAGAGAGAAGAAGCAATCAAGCATCAATAATAACTTTGGGGAATGCAGCAAAGAAACATACGTTTAATTGTTGTTTAAAATGCATGCAGCTACCAATGCTCATTTCATGCAGACATTAAGAAAATATGTAGCTTACTGTCATGAAAATACAACAATTTGCAAGCTAGAAAACTTGAAGTAGAAAGTTGAGGCAAATATGGACTTTTAGGGCCAACATACCCGATTAAAAGTATTGTCCCCGAAGTCTAAGATTTGTTTAATATGTTCCTCCTCCTCCCTTACAGAATAGCTCTGTGGTCCTCCAATATCACACTAAATTCTGCTGGACTGTGCTAGAAATGACTTTCCCACATAATCTGCAGTATGCATAGACACAGGATAACATACACAGATATGTGCATGCCATATGTCTCAGTCTCTTACTGCAAGAAATCTGGGCAAAACCTGACAAAATGGGGGGGAAAAGGCCCAAAAAGAGGGACAAGTTTTAAATATTCTCTTTATAAACTTAGAAAGTAGATAGATTAGCAGGATTTGTGTTAACATACATTTCCTGAAGGATTTGAAGTCTAAAACTCAAATATATGTCATTATTTAGTGACTTCAGTTCTCCAATCATCCCAATGATTTGCAATACAAAATGTAAATTTTATGAGGAATAGACCAAAAATATGAGACAAAAATCTGGACATTCTGTGAAAATCTGGACAGTTGAGAGGTGTGGGATGCACCTTCTGCAGTGTGCATAGACAGAGAATATCAGACACAGATATGTGCATGCACCTATACATATACACATCTTTTTTCCTGGATTCCTTGCATCAGCATGTTTTTAGTACGCAGTGAGTGCATACAGACATTTTTGTATCACTGTACACTAACAGAAGCTTTTTTTTGTTAGTGCCCTAAGTAACCTTGATTTAGTGTACATTTCTGTAGTAGCTGCTTGGCTTTAATTTCAGATACTTAACATTATCAGATAATTTATTACTCAGACAAAATGAAAAGATGCCAGATCTCAGGCACTTGGCTTTTTTTGGACTGCTTGGTTATTCAGGACATCAACAGGAACTGCTACAGAAATGAATAACATGCCATAAGAAGCTCTCTGGCAGATGAACAATAAAAGAGGTTTAATTAAAGGTGACATTAAACTTATAAGCAGCCTTTTTCTGAAATTAAAATGTCTGGTGCAGTTCTAGAGAAATGGAACAAGAACAAAGATTCTGATGACTAATAAATGAGTATTTCCATTGCAGGAATATATATATATATATATATATATATATATATATATATATATATATATATATATATAAAATGCATGTTTTTGCCTGACTGCCAAATGCAGGACAGTATTTAAAAATCAGTATATATTCTCATCAGATCACAAACTTAGTAATTTGCTTTGATTACACTAAGCCTAGACAAACAGAATATATTTGATAACAGAAGCATAGGGTTCCAGTAATAGACCCTTTAGAAATGTTGGATTACACATCCCTTTTTTATTAATTGCATTCTCACACCACAGGAAAGAGCAGATAAAGATCTGGAAAGCTGTATACTTCTACAACTGTATGCATCCTTTGTTGCTTTGGTTATACGCATTGTATACTGGTCTAGGTAGTTAGAGACGGACCTGAGATTACTGGATACAAGTCAGCCAGAAGAGAACACAAATAAGAATTATTTACTGATGAGTCACATCCAAGCTGGAGAAGTTGCTTCTATGTTGCGATGTTCTTCTGAATACACGTAGCTCTTAACTGCTTATGCCCAGAATCAAGGAGAAATCCAGAAATAATTAGGGACAATTTTTAAAAGATTAATACTTTTATCTTGAGATGTTGGCAGAATAAGGGAATGTGAATTAACGTATTGTCTATAGTAAATGTCTGAAAGTCTAATTATTATTATCATTATTTAAATATAACCCACCACCTTTTCTGCCTAAAGCACCAGTTTTATGAGGGATTAGGAGGGACAATACAAATTTTGACATATGATAAAGTCTTCTAAGGCAGTATTATTTACAGTGCATTCATCCTCTCCAAAAGTGATGTAGACAGCACACTCTAGCAAATTTAAGTACTTGGGTTACATAAGCCAGTGAGTCAGGCAAAAACATGCATTTTTTATATATATATATATATATATATATATATATATATATATATATATATATATATATATATATTCCTGCAATGGAAATACTCATTTATTAGTAATCAGAATCGTTGTTCTTGTGCAACCTGGGATAGCAACTTTTGTAGAATTCACTTCTCAAACCTTTCTCAGAATGTAGATAAATCCATTGAACTGCTTCCTTTATTTACAGATGGGTGAATATTAGTAGCCACATTAAAATATGAATGGTGTAGCAAGCCCCATGGATTAACCAATAATTAATTAATATATATATATATATATATATATATATATATATATATATATATATATACATATATATATATATATATATATATATACACATTGTATTTATACTTTCCTAGACTGTAAACTTAGCTGGGACTCATGGAGTTTAAAGATTATTTTATGACTTCTCATTTCAGAACTGTGTTATGTGGGGCTATTCCAAGTTATACAACTAGTTGGAAAATCCCACACCTCTGCACTCTGTAGTTATTATTTACAGCCAAATGTTCTATCTTTTGTCTATCATGATTAGATGTCTTTAATGCTATGATCCTCTTCTTCAAGCATTACTTTACAATCGTGCAAGATGTGGCATTTGCTATACGACTAACTGAGTATTTCAGTACTACAGTACAAGTTAAGGTCTTCTGACTGTGGGCATTAAGACTATAATCCACTGGCATCATATAGTGGAGCAAAAGATGTGAAATGATTTCAGAGGTTCTGTGTTAAAGTGTGGTTAGTTACAGAGCATTTCTTTAGCTATTTACACTCCTATATTACCCCGGAGATTTCCTCCTGGACTTCATACTCTCCAGCTGTTGTCTATAATCTTGGTGATACTGCTATCATTAGGGGCTTGCATTATGGAGAACCTACACTCATTTGCTTCTTTCTCCTTTGTGTTCTGGAAAACATGGTGGGAATTCTACCAAATTCTTCATGATTAGCAGAGGAGTCATGCAGACTGGGCTCATTTCAGGGCACGTACTTCCCCATAATGGAAGATGTTTCTCTGGAAGGGCCTGCAGAGGTTATTTTATACTCCAACATCCGCTGTTTGTATACTTCTCACTGCTTTACTGTAGTCCTGGTAGTAGATGTATTTTAGCCATATATTTAGGTATTTTAACTCTATATTTAGGGACTGTTCTTGTAAATGTTTTTGGTGGCATGCATCAGAGCCTTTTGCAATGTGTGTATACAGATAAGAAAAATTACCTTACATCTGCTACTAGTGGATTTACTGCCAGCTAAAAAATATGTCTATGGATTTTGTAAGTTTTAACAATGGATTTAACCTATAATGGAAGAAAAAAATCACCTGCAAGTAGAATTCTCAGGTACAACCAGTCCTGAAAAGCTCAGGTGCAACTGATTTAAAATGTATGCAGAACAGAAAAACTGACAACATAGATCTATATGTATTTTCTCTTCAATGTGAGAGAATGGACAGGGTATATTATTCCATTAGATTCCATATCTGTCTATAAAGGAGCTCTTAATAATAATAACCTCAGATCTACACAGTGAAATGGATTAGCAACAGAGAAAGACTGAAACCATTGCTGGATATATATATATATATATATATATATATATATATATATATATATATATATATACACGTGTGTGTGTGTGTGTGTGTGTGTGTCTGTGTGCATAATATACCTGTGACGTCCCCTCTCTGGGCCAGTAATTAAGAAGCCTGAATCCTCATCACTGACATTAGAGAGAGATATTTACTTGGAACAAAAATGGATACATCCAGAATTTCCAGATGCAGCTCTCTGCATCAAGCACAATTTCCCTTAAGAGCACACAGGGAACACACTTTGTCCAGGGCCCAGATTTCTCTCTCTGAGTCCCTCCAGGTCTTCAGTAAGATTCCCCACTGGCACAGCTACAGAGCTGAGTCCTCAGCTGAGTATCTATGCCAAGTGCTTCAGCATCTTCTCTGTGAAACCAGTGCTTTGTGCCCCTGCTCCGAACAGAAGACACAAACACTGTTTGAAATTTGATTTTCACACACACACACACACACACACACACACACACACACACACACACACACACACACACACACATACACACACACACACCTGGGAGAGGCTGACACAGATTTACTAGGTGTGCTCCCTTTTGTCCAGACTATAAGGTAGTTACTGCCACCAGACACTCAAAGCCAGCTATTCTAATGCTCTTACAAGCGTACCCAATTATACTGAGTGAAATTAATATTAGTACAAATGATAATGTTTTGAACAATGCAGTAAGGCTTTCAGGAGTGGCCACAGAGTCACCAAATAGATATAAGTACTCTTATACTTATGATACTTCTAAAGCCGTAGGAAGTTATTGATAAGAAATAAGTTTAAAATATTCTCTAAAGGACCAACCACAATGAAAAGTTTAAATATATTTAATAATAAATAATAAAATAATATGAAAATACTAAATACCTATTTACAATAAACACTAGCATTTCAATCACAGGAAATATTAAAAATAACACAGATAAATAGATTAACACAGATACAGAAAAACAATACTTAACTAATCATTAATATGTTTTCCTGACTGGTCTAAATAATTACTATTCCCTGATCACTTACTAAAGCATGGCAAGATGAAGTAGGTGATGGGTCCTTCTATGCCAAGTTTCAAAAGCAGAGTGCTCTGAGACCTCAGTCTCATCTAGTATTAGAATATCATTACAGAGCTGTCTCACAGAATGACATCACACACATCTGGTCATATGAATTCTGGTTCATACACTATCCCCTTGGCTACAAGCTGCCAGGATTTAGCACATATGTGTCAATAATACACACACATAGAACTTTGCTAAGATATATTGCAGCTTCTGGAAATCATAAAACAATTTCCAACTTCTGCCCTTCCAGATTAGCAATTAGTTCAGTGCTAAAGACAATACAGAATACAGATGGCTTCCTAGAACTTGTTTTCCCAGTTATTTTGTCTCTGGCTGCAATCAAAACTGTAAGATATAATCTTTATGGCATAAATTAATCTAATTTCTTACTATTTTTCAAAGTTTGCTGGACTGAGATTAACCTTTTCACTTCCAGTACTCAATTTACAACAGTACAGTCTAGAATAAATGTATTTCTTTTCTGTCCAGCAGGACACATTGTTGATGCATTTTAACATAAGCAACTTTACAAATGCATTTTCAACACAAGCATTTGTGCAAATCAATTTGATATACAAATGACATACAATTCTTTACAAAATTCCAGCTAGCTATGCTGACTTATGTTAAACATCCACTGCCCTACTTCTCCTTGCATAGTTGGCAGTATCTCACATTGTCACAATACCCACATAGGCTCATAAGTAAGCACTAGGCTAGCTGCCCTTGCAAGCCATTTTAAGCCTATTTTCCCTTTTTCTGCTTGAATGAACTTATCCCATTTGATTAGAAACTGGCCTTACCCATCCCATGGATATATACATATATAAGTTTATAATGATATTCTATGCTATATTATTATCCATGCAACAATAAGTTATTGAAAAATCAAATGTGGTAGGCCAAAAGGAAGGACTGCTATCAGGAATTTTTTGTTTCCCACTTGGAATCAGAGGAACCTCTTCTGAATGCAGGATACAGGAACAAGAAAGTATGCATCCTTCAGATCTACTGTTGTCATACATGACCCATGAAACAGCAGACAGTAGTAGCAAGACAGTTTAAAGAATTTCCATTTAAAATTTTCTGACTCTTAAGCATTTGCTTAAGATTCCTCAAGCACATTGCTCCGTGGTTTTATTTTGATGAATGCACTTAAATAAAGCAGATTCCTTGTTGATGTTCATTGACAATGAAATCTTGGTTTATTTTTCTTAAATTAAGGTGGCATAACCTTGGAGAAAGTGCAAGACATGTTTTATTTATTTTGATTATCACTGTTTCTTTGATATGAAGAAACACATGCCTTCGCTGAAGGTTGGGTGTCGGGCTGGCAACTTGGCACCATAAAAATCTACTGCCAATCATCAGCGGACCGAAGTTCCACTGTGGCGACCCCTAACCAGGAAAAGCTGAAAAGACAAACAAACAAACTGTTTCCTTGATATGGCTTGAACTTGAGTGACAATAATACGGTTAGGATATGTCCCCTCAGAGGGGCAAGAGAGCTAGTCTCCCTGCTAAAAATGGTTTTCCTTAATGATTTTTGTTGTTTTAGAAAGACTTTTATGTTTTGGGTTTGTGCTTTTATTTTTGGTAATGTTATTTGCATTTGTTTTGCCATATTGTTCTTCTTAGGATTGTTTGGAAGGTGTTCTGAGTTGCTGAGTTGTGCAGCATGCTCCTGTAGAGGACCACTGATAGCCTATCTGGACAAGGTCACTCTTGCCTCTTCTTTCAAGTTAATACTACATATTCACATTATCATCCTTTATGATCTTTTACTGAGAACTCCATTGCTGTTTTATTTTCAGCAGATGTTTCATGTAGTAGCTACTTGCCCACATCCCAGCCTGTTACATTTCTGATATCACATGGTACAGGCAATTTAGATATTTAAGTGTATTTGTAGGCGCTGAGTGTGTTAACATTTATTTATGTTATTTTATTTGTTTGTTAAGCAAGGTAGTGGATTGATTCAGGAAGGACACATATTAGATGCAGACTGCCATTACAAAGTTGAGCAAGGAAGCACATATGTAAGTCAGTAAAAACTCAGAAAATGAGATGGTTACATAACAAGTCTATACTGCAATGAGGAATAGTTCATAGGTGAATATTTGGCTAACTGTTCTGCAAGGTCATATTAAGCCTACCCAATAACTCAAAGTAAGAATCAAACCCTGTACCTTGTATTTATGAGGTGAAGACCTTAAACATTATGTCAGGCCAACCCTTTAGGGTTTAAAATGAGAGCACATTTTAAGCACAAGATTGCTATAATTAAATACAGAGTTAACATAATGAGACAATATTTAGATGCAATTTACTCCATACAAATTAAGTACAGAAAAACTGGAATGAAGGAGTGAGTATATGGTGTGGTAGGGGGCAAAGTATAAGGAGGGATAAAGAGTAAAAAAGATGCAGGGGAGGGTGGGAGGATTACAAGGGAATGGTGTAGAAGAAGTGAAAAGAAATGAGGAATTTTCTTTTAGAACTCTTTTCAGCTTAGTCCAAAATTTATAAGTAGATTCACTGTTTCAAACTTCTGCTGGTAGAGTATTCCAGCAGGTCGTAAAGCCAAGTACAGAGAAGGCACACTCAGATGCTCAAAGAGTTTGGGGGAGAGAAGAGCAGAAGGGAATTGATGGAATTTGTTTTAAAGTTGTGTGGGGTAAATTTAGGGTGTAGTTAGAAGTAAGTTTTGAAAAGATGTAAAATTTGAGAATTTTGTTGGTGTAAGCATGAAGAAAAAGTTCATGTGTTCTTTGATAGGAGACCAATTGGATGGAGGAAGGGAGGGAGGGAGGTGCAGGGTATTAATACTTAGGTAAAAGGGTGGTGAATGTGCATATGTTGTTAGATAAAACATTGAGAACTTTAAGATTTTAAGCAGAGGTATGGGTGAGGAGGGGAAAATCATATTCTTTTTGGACCTGAAGAATGACTTTTGCAATGGTGTCTGAGTTTTATAGAAGAGGAATCAAGAATGTTTGTAAGAGCAGCACAGGGAATTGATTTTACCTTTAAGATGGTTTTATTTGGTTTGACACTGACAGTGCAGGGTAGAGGTAGAGGATGAAGTATTTGAAGGAGGTGTCCAGCTTAATATCAGTGTTATGATATGACAGGAAATGAGACAGGGCAGGGATGCAGGTAAGCCTTGTGTTAACACCAAACATAATGGCTTTGTTCCTGTTAAGAACAAGGTAGTTACTTTATAGGTAAATAAGGAGACCACTGAGTTCATGAAGTGGAGCTCTGCTTTGATGCAGGTGATAGGGTATCCGTCTGTAGCAAGTCTGTCAATGTAAAGCGCAATGCCTAAGAGATGCAAGTCAGAAGGCAAAGAGACGTTGAGGTTGCAAAATATAAGGTACCTTAGATTGAGCCTTGAGGCAGACAAACGGGAAAGGGCACTTCAGAAGAATGAGTTGAGTCTAATTTGACTCTAAAGGGTTGGCTGGAAAGATAGCTTTGGAGCAAAGATCTGGTGATACTTCTAAAGCCGTAGGAAGTTATTGATAAGAAATATGTCATTAACAAGACCGATTGCCTTTATAAGGTGAACAGGCAAATCACCAGTAAATTGCTCATTGTCCTTCATGGAGAGCAATTAGAGTACTTCTGTCATGGGCAAAGGCATATTGGAATCTTCTGAGAATGTTATATTTTGAAATGCATTCTGCTGCATGTTTGCAAATGACATTTTCTAATAATTTATGTACCATCATGAGTTGCATACTCTTCAGTTACTGAAAGATATTCTGTGGGGCTCGGGATAATGTTTCTTAGTGATCAGTGGGTTTTTTGTAACAGACATATTTTGCTGCTTGTTTCGATGCTTAAAAAAAACCTTCCATGGGAATTCAACCAAAGTGTATATCTGACCTGTTCATGGAATGTTAAGAGGACAATAAAGCTATTTATTAATGTTTATCTTCATAAGACAGTTTTTCTTAAGTATGCATGCTTTGTTTTATAGTATAGTCACAGGACTGGGAAGTGCAAACGTGCTTGCTATATAGTGCTCTGCTTTGCACAGCATTGCTCTCCTTTTTGCTGGGGTGCTCTGAGTTGTGCAACCAAGCCAGTGCTGAAAGTGATCTTACTTACTTATACCATATATGACTCTTCTTTTAGTCTGTACTACACCACATTGGCGCAAATTATTGTTATTTCATTGTTTAAAGTCAAAACACACATTTTTTCTGTTTTTCTGTATATTAGCTAATTTGGGCACAGCTAAGGTGGTTTAGTGATTGGGGGTCATCTTAAAGCATTTATGTAGTATTCTTTTAAGAAAAGATTGCTGGGAATTTAATCACTGTTGGCTTTGCTATACGTTGTATCGTGATTGGTTACTTGTGTTTTCTTTCTTTGTATTGTGTTGCTGTACTTTGCATGCTATTGCTCTCCTTTTGTCTAAACTATACATTGCACAGTGGTGAGGCACAGTGCGCTTCCTATATGCAAGTCATTGGAGCTAAACTGTGAATATAGACCTAGCATCTCTAATTTATCCCTTCCCCCAAACTACCAGGCATTGTGAATTGGTACTAAACAGTTGTTCCTTCAGTCCCTCAGTATTACTAAAGACCAAGGTGTGCACCTAGCTGCAACCCTCTCACCACCTAGCTGAGCTAAATGCTACTTCAAGTGGCATAGTGTTTCCTTCTCATCAGTACTATAACCTCCTTAATCTAACCAGGCAGTGCCAAGTAGGATCTTTGCACTTCTATGTCTGCCCATTACCTTATATAATCTGCAGTCCCTCTATTAGGTACAAACTTACCCAATAAAGTAAATTCTCTAGTCAGCCTAAATTTTTTTTTTTTTTAATTTTTATTTTGCTTACTGGGTTTTTATGACTGGGTTTAATCAAAAAACACTTTTCAGCAGAGGCCTGGGGAAAAAAGCTTCAAAATATTGCAAACATTTTTAAACAGACATTCAGCAATATACAAGAACAGACATTAAGTAATATATATTAACAATTGCACATTTATTTGCAAATTAGATTAAATTTATATGAGATAAAGGCAACTATCATAGTATAAAAGATACTTATGTATTAGTAGATGTTGAATATTGAGGATCTGAAGAGGTGAATTAGTAGGTTTGTCAAATAGTTAAAAGATCATGTGATTGGTGCTTAGAAATTCAAAGAAATGGAGGTGAGAGAAGAAACTAGGTTGGGCAGAAGATGTTAATATTTTAGTTAAGAGGCAGAGTATAAAGCAGGTTCATAGACAATTATATATATATATATATATATATATATATATATATATATATATATATGACTATCATAAGATTTATAGTAGAACTCCAGAAGTGGGTGGGGCTGAGCAGTCTCACAAAACTATGTGTATGGCTGGGAGATGCTAGTAAAGCTGTTCAGGTATTGGTGAAGACTCGTAGGGCATAGGATATTGAATGATGAGAACTGGGTGGGAGGTTGGTCTAATGGTTAAGGTGTTTACCTTACAGACACAAGGTGCAGGGTTTGATTCTCACATGGGGTAACTGGCTAGGCTTAAAATGGCCCACAAGGGGAGTTAGCCTAGTACTAATCTATGAACCTATTGACTGGTTGATGATATGGCAAGCTGAAGATAATAGTGGCATTTATCCTAGAGATATACAAGAGCACATCCATTGATTTGATAGGTAAAGTTTGTGCATTCAGAATGGATTTCAGTGATAGTGGGGTGTGGTTCCATAGTTTAGATACATTATTTGAGTCACCTGTACTATTAGATAAGTTGGGTATAGTGATTAGTGATTTTTGTGTATTAAGTTTTTAAGGGCTGGGCAATTTTCTGGCTATTATCAAAGATTGTGCATTGCAGTTAGCTGTGAAACAGCTAAGTGATGTAGTTCTATACAGTTTAATTCTTTGAGTGCTAGGCAGTGGTATGTTCTACTGTTATAGTCTAATGCAAATATGGCTATTTTATTGTAGCACTGCTCAAGGTTGGACATTTGTAAGACTTGAATTTTAGTGAAGATTGGGGCAGCATAGAAGAGAGGTGGCAGTAAGAAAGTGGAGGCTATATATCTTCTGGGTATGTCAGTGAGGTAGGGGGTTTACTATATATTATGTTCCTAGATTTTGATGATTTTTTTTAACCAAGTGTGATACATGGTAGTTGAAATTCAGCTGGTCATCTATGATGACACCTAGCAAGTTTGTGTGGTTTACCTGATCCATCATGGTGTTGTTGGCAGAGATGATAGTGAATGCTGTTGTTTTGGTAGAGATGTATTTTGGGTAAAGAGCAGTAAATTAGGCACCATCAACTCATTCTGTTACCCAATAAAATAAATTATCCAGTCAGTCTAGTACATACCAGATACCTTCAGCTCTCTTTATTCTGAGATTATGGGTTCACAGACCACTTCCTAATGCTCTGCTATCAGCCTGGTAGCACTAATTACCTTGAGACAGAGCACCAGCTGCTTAATGTCCAGTGACAATCATTTGCTTCCAGTACACTACAGACCACATATGAGAATGCAAATGCCTAATAAAGTTGAAGGTTATGTTCTCATCAAAACATACCACCGGCAAATGGAAAGTTGTCAGTGGCCATACCTACCTTGCATCTACATACCTATAAACAAGCCTTCTTATGCTGATGTACATAAGAAATCTCTTCTCCAGCCTGAAAGGCCACTGAGGTGAGTGCTTGAATCTCAAACACCACAAGAACTAAACACAATCTCTCATACTGTCTCTTTGTCATCATTTATTACAAACGCTACTCCAAAGAGTCATTTTCCAAACCCTTGTGAGCTTTAAGGCACTGTGGATCAGCCACAGCACAAGAAAATGTCCTAGTCAATGGGCTCTTCATAGTGAGGCACACGGATACGCAGAGGAATCATAAAGTTATAGGAGGTTCAATGCTACTGAGTTTTGCAGCCATTACACCTTGCTTGTTACCACCCCAGACTATACCTCCCTTTCATGGAAGGCTATGCCTACCATACCTGGGGTGAATTTATGAATATCCATACAATGAAGGAAGGTTGTGTATCACGCAGCTTTATCTGCAAGTGGAGTCCATTCCAGGGGTGAGGCAGACACTGTGTAACATCTTGCTGCTATGGAGTAAAGTGCTCACCCTAGCTGCAACCTTCTCCATTCAGCAGGCTTGCCAAATATAATGTGTTGGTGCACGGCCTCTTAGTTGCCTGGATATTAGCAGGTGTCTTGGGTTCTCAAGTCCCTTCACACCACATATGCCTTTAACATGGTCATTGTTCATGTCTGTGTGCATATCTTCAGACATGTATCCATGGATTATATGAAGAGATACATGAAAGAGCCCTCGGAAAAGACACCCAAGACTTGTATAAAGCTATTCTTCAGCAGCATCTGACTATCACTGAGAATGATGCGTCTGTATAAACAAAAGATGACTTGACTTCAGCTTCTGGTATTCTAGATGGATCCAGTCTGTGTCAGCCTAACAGAGAATGTTGACTATCCCACCTGCTTTCCCAGGGCTGGTCTATACCTTGGCCATCATTTTCTGCCCCATGGTGCCTTTTTTAGGCAATGTAAATGCAAATCAAGCCAGGACAGTACAAGGGTAGTGCTGCTTAATGCTAGAAGCCTAAATAAGAAACTGCCCTTACTAGAATTCTTCATTATCCTTGAGAATATAGACATCTGCATCATTACTGAAGCAGGGTTCCAGTACAGTGATTGCACATCTTCCCCACCAGGGTTCAATACTCACCACCACAAGTTCAGATCTTCTACTGAGGGTGCTTCGGTAACTGGTGACGGTGTGTCCATATGTGTCTGACACACCATCTTTAGATGCATATAACTAGAAAGTGACCATGAACTCCTGCATATCCTAATAGCTATAAATAAGACCCCTTATCACTTTCTGGACAACTATAGAACCCCTGTATGTCACCCACAATCAACAAGATATATCTAAATACGTTGGAGTCTCTTACTGTCAAATCACTTTTATACTTTGGGATTTCAATTAACAATCTTTTAGCTGGGACATTTACACGACTATGGTTAAATATTGTCAACACTTCCTAGATTTCATTAATGCAAACTCAGTAGACCAGACTGTACACTGTCCTACAAGGGGATGAAATATGTTAGCGCTCATCATTACAAACACATCATTATTCTCTGTGCCTCTAATTACTCCTCATTGGTTATGTCTGACCAACAAGCAGTGGTCGTCACAACTAGAACCTAACCCACAACACTCACAGGCCCTACCTTTAGGGATTCCTCCAAGACAAATTTACTTCAATTAGATGATGACATGAGGAGGTTCAAGATTCCTCCCCTTAAAGATCCCACAGCAAACTCTGCTGCTTTTATGGAGGGGTTCTAGTCTCACCTCAATACTTTCATCAAGACTTCATTCAGATTCAAAATAAATATGGGGCCATCCATAATAAACACAGTGCCAAGTTTAGGAAATGCCTTTGGTGGAACCATAGCAAAACCAAGCTCTACAACAAGAGAAAAAAAATCCTCTCCGTTAGTAACAAACTAAAAACCTCAGATCTCAAAATTAAGCTAAAAAAGTTAAACAAGGTGCTTTGAAACAAAATTAAATCTTCCAAAACCTAGTATGAGTACAGCATTATTTTCTTTGCCAAAGACAATTACTAAGTCTTTCAGCTATATCAGGAACCTTACAGACAAAACCAAGCACTGCCCTGAGCTGACATATAATGGTTTTATCTACTCTGCCCCTGCAGACATAACTGACCAATTAACATACAAATTTAGTTTAAATGTCTAACTTTCCATATCCACCTAGTTTATATATACTTTACCCATTGTCAGCCTTCCCCTCAAACATCACACTTGAGCAAGCCTAAAGGCTTTTTCAGAATTTAAAAATATTAGTTCATTGAGGCCCAGCAATGTGCTGGGGTGCTTCCTTAGCAGCATGAAGCACTGTCTTATTGACCCACTTCACAATTTGTCCATCTTCAGCTTCACATCAGGTTGTGTGCCTGAGGTTTGGAAAATTACAGTGATCCTTTTTCTGTGTAATAGGGGATCCACAGCTGATCCTTGTAACTATAGACCCATAGGCCTCACATGTCTTATCTGTATGACAATGGAACACAACCTTGTACACAATGGCATTGGCATGCCGAAGACCCCAGACCTAAATCAGTTTTAGTTTGTGAAGGGTAGATTTTGTCTACTAAACCTAGTCGACTCTTTTTAACAAAATCACTGAGGCTCTGGGCAAGGACAAGACAGTAAACAGCTTACTGCAACCTAGCCAAAGATTCTAACACCATTCTGCACTTGGATTTCAAACTAAATGTTAACTCTCATGTTACCTGCTGGACAGTTAACTGGGTCACAGATAAAAATCAACAAATCAAGACTCGGGGAAACATTCTCTTCAAAAACGCTCAATACCAGGTGTGTTTTCAAGAGTTTAGTTCTGGGGTTGTTCCTATTTGATATTCACCTCTCTGCCATCCAAGCTGCTGCCAAAGTCTTTCGACTGACTGAATTTGCTGATGACTATAAACCTGGAGCCATCATCAACTCTCCTGGGGATTCCCATATGTACAAACAAATAGTGCCATGACCATAGTCTTTATGCCAAGGTGCAGTATAAAAACCATTTGGCAAACTGGAATAGTCATATTCCTCTGGCAGTAATCATACACCCCTCAAAACAGGCACAGGTGTCATCGACCTGGGCATTTTTGTTGACAATGAGCTCTTCTTTGAATACCAATGTAGCTTTAAGAAATCCTTCTATTTGGCCCAGCTTAAGTTTATTTCTTTCATGTCCAAGGATGTTATCATACCTTTTTACTCCTCTCCTGTTAGGCTCATAATTGGATACAATACATATGTCCAGACATGGAAAATGAAACTCAAACCAAAAGCTGTAGATGGAATGAAGGAGTGAACACAATTATTTAGTACTTTCGTTCAAATTTATTCTTCATGAACTTCTTCAGAAAAATGTTAACCTCTCAAAACACACCTCTTATAAGTTACATCACACATCACATAACATCAAATAATTCACGATACTTTAAATTAAAGGTATAAAATCATACCATAAAAATAAAAAAACTGTCTTGTTTTCCAAACAACTTAGAATGTCAAAGCTTCATAAAAAATGTCTAATTATAAAAACATTGTCATATTGTTGTGATTTGAATGTTATTTTAGTGCTAAAAAACACTTAATAGTAATACATTTGTTCAGACCAGGGGCTCTGTCTCCTACCAAACTGATCTGCCACAATGACTCCTTGCATTCTAAAATCAAATTGGTGTTCCCTATATAATTCACTTTTTGAACATAATCTATAGCTGAAAAGGTGAACTTTTTAAAGTTCACACAGTGAATAGCATGCCTAGCTAAAGCAATGGTAAAATCCTTTTTCTTAATAGCAGGTGTGTGCTCATATATTCTACGCTTTAAACATCTAATGGTTTTTCCTATGTAGTAACTAGGACAAGAGTGACATACTGCCACATAAACTATATTTGTACTGTCACAGGTAAACCATCTGTGGACCCAAATAGTCCTTTTAAGATGTGTAATAAATGTACTAGAAAGAAGAAGAAGAAAAATAAATGTACTAGATGTATTGCTTATATACCTACATTGTTTACACTTCCTACAGGAGAAAGTACCACAAACACTGTTCACATCAGTTTCATGTTCCAATATGTCCAGACATATGACTCAATTTGAAAGACGCCAATTGTTGCTCACAAAGAAAAACAAGGGCCTGATTTCCATTATCTATGCAAAATGCTTTGGAGCTCTATTTTTCTTCTCTGCCTCATGCAACCTCCTTAAGGATGATTTCATCCTGGCCTACAAGGCCTTAAACATCTCCATCCTATGTGGTCTCCTTCATATTCATAAAACCAGCAACACTTTTAACACCCATAATAAAGACCTTAATCTACACTGTAGCATAAACCAAACCTGATGGCAAGACAGATACCTCAAGCAAAGAATTCCTCTCCTCTGGTTCAGACCCCTCCTTCATATTAACTGAAGAAATTCCTCAACCTCTTTAAAGACAACCTGGATGGCTGGATAGGTAACCACAAATATATCTCCGGTTTAGTCACAAAAAAACATCATGAGAAGGCGTAACAGGTAGTGGCAATTGCAGTGAGTAGGCTACAAATGATGCACTCAAGCAATTGCCTAGTAGCAACCTATGAACCCATGAACATATGAAGTGAGTGGCATATTTTGTCAGGTACATGCTGTGAGGATATTAGATATTGTTATTTGTGCTAGCATGACTGGATGAAGTTTTGTAAATAATTGTAAATTATCCTGTTATATATGCCAGCATGACTGGCTATAATTTTATAAATAAGTTTATGTTTTTTGATTATTACTTTGATTTATATAAGATGTCTGAATCAAATAGTGTTCTTTTGGCTGACCAAATGTACATGTTTTTAAAAAGAATTCTGAATGGAGATTATAAAATCCAGCTGACCTAGATGTGATGTCATTGTGTGCCAGAGCTGAAAGGGATAGAATCTCCACAGCAGCTGTTTTGTTTACTTTTTAAAGTCTGATATGAGAGAGTAGAAGTCTCATAACAGCTTTCTGTGACTTTTTAAAAAAACTTGCTATAAAAGCAGGTTCTGAGTCAGTTAAGGTTCAGTAGTTGTTGTAGCTGTTCAGTTGTTGTTCAGTGGTCAGCTGTTGTTTTCCAGATCAGTAGTCATCACTCAGTTTGTTTTCCAGAGCTTTTCAGCAATAATAGTAGAAGTTGTTATCCCAGTTGCTGAGGACCAGACAACAGTCTGAAGAGTGGGCATAAATTCTTATCTTGCCTGGCAGAAGTAAGAGTATCATCTTGCCTTGCTGAATTAATTAGATTAGACAGGGACAGTTAATCTTTAGATAGTTAGAGTTTTTCTGCAATCAACGTGAAACATGTCCTATAGTGTTTTTTTCATAATTCCTGTGTGTGAAACTCTGTGGTTTATTAAAATCAGTTATTCAGCGTATACATATTTTAAATCATTTTATTTATTATTAAATATTTTACTACCCTTTCTTGTGGCTGGTTATTTAGAAAATACTTTTAGTAACCTGACAGTGTTTATGCTCATTGTGATATCACCATGGCCACTATGAAAATCCTTACTGCTTGGATTACATGCTACCATTTAAATCAATATTTATTTTACCCAATATAATTGAACACCCCTTTTGAAGGGTATTGTGGTATTTGACTGGTGGCAGCCATTAACTTGTAATTTAGGAAAGAGGGCTTAGCAGGTAAATATGTGCCAGTCTTTCCCAATAGTGTATGTATGTGTGAATATGAAATATTTAAGACTGAGCATGTCAAATACCTAGAAATGGGACATAGTGCTCTGTAGTGGTTAGTGTGAAGACTCATTTGGGGACCTGGAGTGAAGCATATAGTCTGGTCCCAGATTTAGAGCCTGTTCCCAGTGTGCTCTTACGGGAAATTGTGTATTTCTATCTCTGTTTTCAGTGATGCTCCCTTACCAGAGCCCAGGGGTCCAAATGAAGAGATGATAATTTAGCAAGGAAAGGTTAGTATTATTACTGAAATGGAATTCATCCTCAAGTCTTGGTGAGTACCTTCACGAGGTGGACCCTGTTTTTTACAAAATCTCACTAAGACAACACTGATATATAGAATGTATTTATATAGCATATATTATGGACAGAAGTAGGTTAAAAATTAAAAAAAGAGAGCTGGGTGCACAAGACCCAGGATAAAAAAGTGCCCAATCCTGGTAGGCACACTGATGCCAGGACTGGAAACGATGACAGTGTAGAATCCTCAAAATATGGAAACATTCCTACAATGGGGCCAGGCCCAGGGGGAGAATGGACCCCTGTTGTAGAAGGAAATAGTAGTCCACAAAAAAATCACAAAAACTGATAGGCCAAAGAAAAGCCATAATAACAATAAAGTGGACTATTGAGGATAATAAAGAAATGAAGTAGTGTTACTATTATGCAAAAAACCCAGAACTTCCAGACACAAGATATACAAAATGATTAAGAGTGAAATATTAGGGGAACGAAAAATACTTGCACAAGAAAAACTATCAGAAGCTTCAAATAAAAATGTGTACTCATTAATACAACAGATTTGTGAAAAAGAGTATAGAAATCAAGAAACTTTGATCTGTTTGGAAAAAGAACCATCTGAGGAAGTGCAAAAATATAAACAACAAAACCTAGAGATTTTTAAAAAGTATAAAAAAGAAATATGGACACGGGAGAGAAAGAGAGATTTGATATGGTGCGATATTTATGCCAAGATAAAGCCAAATTAATCAATATAAAAAAGGCAGCCCCAAAGATATTTGAACAGAAATGCCATGCAAAGACATTAGGATATGGAACATTTCATAATAAAAAATAATATCACAAAGAGGGAATGTAGAAAAGAAGATTAGTAAAGAAGAAGTTAAAAAAATAGAAGTTGACGTTATGGAGTACCTGCGAAGTAAAGGATTTGGTGTAGAAGGTCTAACACAGTTACATCACAGCATGATGGAGTGAGTCCCCAAAGTAAGGAGAAGCAGGAAGATCAGGAGACATCTGTAGAAGAAATATGGACATGGTAAAGAAAAAGAGATTTAATATGGTATAATATGTATGCAAAGGAGAAAGCAAAACTAACCAATTCAAAAAGAACAGCACCAAAGATATTTGAAGAGAAATACAGACAAAGGAATCCGGACATGGAAAATTTTACAATACAAAAAATAAAAAGACAAAGAGGAAAAGTAGAAAAGGAGACCAGTAATTAAGAAGTTAAAGAAATAGAAACTGAGGTTATGGAGTACCTGTTAAGTGAAGGATTCGGTGTAGAAAATCTAACTCAGAAAAGACCACAACAGGATAGAGCAATGGATATGCAAATTAAGGGGAAACCAGTGGAACAGGAAGCAATTGGTCAGGTGCCATATGAAGATATTTTGGAGCCTTCCACAGGAAACCAGTATAAATGTTCACGAAGCTAGACAGCAAGGGAAGGAACAGGAAGCTGTGGAAACTGATGCAATCAATGGTGAGGAGTGATAGGCCAGTGAATTCCCATATGACAGAGTAAAGGATAACACAGGATGAAATTGAAGAGAATGTGCCACAGGAAGATGCTATAGAACTTTGGATAGAATGTCTGCAGGAAAGGAAAACAAAAAAAGTGCTCTCAGTTTAGAAGAAAATGAGCTAAGAGAAGAGTTGCTTGATTTAATAGACATAGATAGACATATTAAGATCAATGAAAGAAATAGACTGTAGAAGGTCAATAAAATCCAAAAAGTCAGAAGTTTGATAAAACAAATGAACACAGTAATTAGGACTATCCATAGAGATCCATGTGATATAACAGAAGTAAACAGGATATATTACAGTGCAGCTAAATTAATAACTGATAAAGTTCTACCACAAGAACACAGGGTAGTGAGGGAAAGGAAGGTGAAAAATTGAATACCATCATGGAAGTTTCGAATAGAGAAAACTATAAAGCAATTAAGACAAGATGTATCAGTGTTAGAAGAATATAGAAGAAGGAACAGATCAACAAAAATACTAAGAAAGATAGACATGATAAAAGCAATGTGCAGTATTACAACAGGCCAGGATCTATCATGCAATATCGCAAATAAACTAAAAATCTCAGTACAGGCAGAAAAACTTAGAAGATACACAGATAAATGTAAGTACAAAATAAGCAATTTATTGATGACCCAAAAAAGTTTTATAGAGGATTGGGAAACAAGGTAAAAGGAATTGAAAGACTGCCAAGAAAGTAAGAAATAGATACATTTTGGAGAAGTATCAATGAAGATCCTGTGGAACATAGCAAAGATGCTAAATGGATAGAAGAAGTAAAAGAAAGAATAAAAAGTTTAAAGGTACAAGATATGAAATGGGATGACGTAAAGCCAGAGAGATTGAAACAAACTTAAGAAAAGCCTCTAACTGGAGAAACCCAGGCCCAGATGCAATACCTAACTTTTAGTTAAAAGTATTAACATCTTTGCATGAAGATTTTGCCATGAACAAGAACTATTTATATTTGCACCCTGAATGGACACCAACCTGGTTAACAACAGGAAAAACAATGCTCCTACTTAAGAGTGAACCTGCAAGCTACCCTAAAAATTATAGACCAATAACTTGCCATCTGATGATGTATAAACTTTGCATGGGAAATGATGCTGACAGAGTTTATAGTCATTTAGAAGAAAACTCAATTATGGCAGTAGAACAAAAGGGCAATAAAAGAAAGTCATATGGAAAAAAGGATCATTTGTTGTTAAAGTCATAGTGGAGAACTGTAAAAAGGGGAAAAATCTAAGTATGTCATGGACTGACTACACTGATCGACTACATTACAGTGACTACTGAAACAGTGGAAGACCACTTTGCAATTAAGCCATGATAAAGAGCAAATTATTATCCCAGGGATAAAAATTCAAAGGGGGATATTCTAGGGTGACTCTCTGTCACCTCTATTCTGTCTTGCCCTTAACCCATTAAGCTGTCTACTGAGATTAGGCCATGGCTATAATTTGGCTCCTAGAAAAAAAGTGTAAAGACTTCTCATCTTCTCTTTGTTGATGATTTAAAACTGAATAGCTCATCAGGTAATGAACTGGAAGCACAACTGCAAATTGTCAAAACTTTTTCAGATGATATAAGAATGTAATTTGGTCTTGATACATGTGCAAAAGCAACCTTTATAGCAGGGAAACTAACAACAGGAAAATATCAGTTTGGGACAAGAATGTGATATAAAAAAACTTGAGCAAGAAGGAGTGTATAAATATTTGGGAATTGATGAAGGATCAACAATAAAACACAAACAAATGTGAATAAAACTGGCTAAGGAATACTTTAGAAGACTTAAATTAATCCTGAAAACAGTATTGACATCTAGGAACAAAATCCAAGCTATAAACCAATTTGTTCTTCCTGTCCTAACTTACAGTTTTGAAGTGAATGACTGGCCCCAAAATGTGTTGGATAGGTTAGATAGGAAAACAAGAAGGATGCTTCATCATCATCAAATGATTTATAAAAATCAGTGCATACCAAGATTATATATTCCCTGTTCCGAAGGAGGGATGGGACTACTTGAAATTGATTATATGTATAGATCTGCAATCATGGGACACTGCACATATCGGCTGACCTCACAAACCCCAAACGTAGTGAAAGTTTTGAAACATGAGCAGGAATAAATCTAAGATTACTTCTCTACTTAATCTAGCAGAAGCATATCGGTGTCAAGCAGGAAATCAAACCATAAATAGATAAAAATCAGGCAGCAACTGAATGTGCGAAAAAACAAAAGAAAGAATATAAGCATACAGAGGGTAAAATTATGGTTAATCATAAATAACAGCCAGCTGTCCTCAATCAAGTTTATGTGTACAATCAAAAAAGCAAAACAGAAGTAAAAGAAAATAAATGAATAGGAATACATAAAAGAATAAAAGTCTGTTAGGACATTTTTTCTCTAGCACCTGAAGATGTGTACTGGGTGCAATTAATGTGACCTTTCTGACAACTGTGCAGTCTAAGCCTTTTATCTGCATATGCTGTAAGCTAGACTTTTGTCTGGTAGATCATATATATATATATATATATATATATATATATATATATATATATATATATATATATATATATATATATATATACAAGAAGAAGTAATTTACCTGATTAGTCAACCATATTTGGTAAAGACACAGTTGGCTAGGTTGGTGTTAATAAATTGTTAATAATTATTTGAACAAAAAGCAAATCGATACTTTAATAAACCACAGCTGCAGAGTTAAAAATGCAGCATCAGAAGCATGTCATTTCATATTCTTGGTGATAGAATGTTCCACTATATCATATGAAAGCGAAGTGTTTCTGCTTCTGCTGCAAATGCTAATGTGTACTATTTTGACCCTTCTGTCTTTCAGCCGTTACTGCTTGTCATGTTTTACTGCTGAGATAGGGTGATCATGACACTATTCTCGCTTTTCATACCAAATAGGCATAACAGGATATTTGAAATCTTGAATATGAATGAACATGCTATGCTTATGACCCTATCTTTGAGCCTGGATGCTTTTAAGGAAAAAATGCTAATGTGAAATTAGTAATTTTACTATTATTATGACTGTGTCATTATTGGTGATATGACTGGTTGTACTGATGTAGCTATGACTATATTTATTAATTATAATTAGGTAGGACATACTGTTATGCCCAGTAACAACTGTTAAACCAATATTACATTATTAGCTTTGTCAATAATATTAGATTAATGAATTCATTAGTCACTTCTTGTAATTACTGTGCTACTGTCACATGATCCAGTTGTGCTCATTTATTTATTCATAATTTGCTTACATATTTTTGCATGTATTTACTATTATGCAGATCATTGGGTTGGTGTAACAAATGAACAAATAATTTATGAATGACCCTACTTTGGACTGAATTAGTATAATATACAACTGGCTGTCACAGTATTGCTTTAACTAGCTGTTTCTCCTATGATGCTTTCTATATTGAAAGGATGGAGAGGAAGCTTAGGCAGAAAATATAAGAATGCATATACGGTATTAAAGTTAAAGATCAAATAAATCCATTGCCAATGCCCATGAATGTAAACAGTTTAAAAGATGCATTTATTTTCATTTTAGAAAAAGTACCAGTTTGTACATGCGGAAGTAAGGACAGAACATAATTGAATATAAGGAGCTATATTGATAATTTATTTTTAATTCATACCAGCATAATGTGAATGGGCGTTCCTTCGTTGAAGGTTGTGCGTTAGGCCCGGCAAGCCAGCGCGCAAAACTCTACTGCCAATCATTAGCGGACCGGAGTTCCGCTGTGGCGACCCCTAACTGGGAAAAGCCGAAAGACAAACAAACCAGCATACCTCTCAAACTTTGAACATTAAAAGTCATAATGCTGGCCTTTAAAAGTGATAGAACAGGATCAGAAAGGGGATCGCTTTCATATTTTCAAATTACAAGGCTGTTATACACTAGAACCTATATAGTTTATAAAGGAGAGGCTCTGTATGGGTTTAGTTTACATTTTTAATAAGTTATGCACCCATAAACAGGTCTGATTTTACAAGGAGCATTATCAAATATAAGAGGAGCAATGGTAAAGCTGAAGTCCAAAATCATGGCACTATGCCTAAATCATGGCAGTTGAGAAGTATGCATCTCAGAGACTAGGACTGAATGAAATAGTCTCTATTAATGGTGCGTTAAAATGAGTGCAGCTAAATTGTAAATTAAAATTTATTTATATCTATTCTGTAGGTAAGGTTTGCTTTAAGAGAATTTTACTAGAATGGGGAGTTATGCCAGCTGATTTAGGGATATGATGTTTTAAAGTGTTCAAATGTTTTTTTTTCATGATTTATATGATTAGCCCTGATGAATATTAAACAAAAGTACTACACTTTTTATTAAATTTTGTGGATGGTAGTGGCTTTGTGTTTTTATTTTTTTAGTTCTGGTTGCAATTTTAAATGTCTACCGTTATTCCACTGAGTTGATCAGACTGGATTCCTTTGTACTGGAAAGAAGTCATTTATCTACCTTCTACAGGATCCTAAAGACTTCCTAACAGAATTCAGCTATCTTCTCTCTACTCCCAACACTACTCTATAATTCCATTAACAAATCCTCTATTCCCCATTATACATCCCGTCCTTCTACCTCAAAGCAATAAAGGCCAAATACATTAAACTTTTTCTAGACCATATCCCACTAGATGGCCACACAGGTTCTTAAAATCTCACTCCCTTGTTTTTACTCCACTGCAGAGAATACATTACTAAACCTCTCCAGCATACACAAAACTTCTGTCTTCCCCAAAATATTATGCCTGGCACTTGGAAATCTGCCATTGTTAAGTCCCTGTCTAAACAAATCAGCTCCTCAAACCAATCCTAATTTCATCATATCTCTGTTTCACCTATCTGTGGCAAGATGCTATAGAAATTACACTACTATCATCTGTCCCAAAACACCAGTCAATATAACCTTCTCTTCTCTAAACAACATAGTTTCTGGGTTGGCTTCAGCAATATGACTGCTCAGTGGACACTGTGCGGAGACATATTCCAGAATATGGACAAAGGCCAGTCAATTAATTGAAGCAATGTAAACAATTTATCTTTCCAATGTAAGGCATAAAATGCAAAACAGAACATCTAAATCCTCACAGTTTCTTGTGGCCTTGTGGTCCTCATATCCCCGGCATAGTAAGTGTATTTTTGATATAGGTTTAGTACGGTCTTCTGTCATGGGCAACACAGAGTCTAAAACTGTCTCTGCTCAGAGGTATACACAAAAGTTTGCGAGCGGGTGGGTGGGTCAGTGTGGTCATTATTTTTTTAACTTTCCTTACAATCAAAAATCTGAGGTGTGCACAGATGGTCACTATAGCTTGTTTGGGAGCTGAGGATAGCGTAGTCATTATTTTTTAATTTTCATCACAATCAGTCCCCAGAGATGTACACAGAAGGTTACCATAGTTTGTCCAGGGGAAGTGTACTGTCTAGAAGCAAAAAGCTGGATTATATTATATTGACTATTATTTTTTTCACTCTCTCACAATTAAACATCTGACAAGAATATGGATGACTATGTTTTGGGGATAGAGGTAAGGAAGCATGCTGCGCATATATTTCTGACAGCAGCACATGAAAATATATTACAGGGTTCTATTTATTCTTTCACCTTTTCAGTGTAATACTTGGAGAGATACACATAAAGTGGCTACCTTTTTGGGATAGGAGGCATACTGCTGTATATATGTATGACAGTTGTAACTTGAAATATATGATTGTGGTCCTTTGTTTTCCTAACCTAATACCAGAGAGGAATACAGAAGATGAGTATTTTTTTTTACATTTTGGTGGGGGTAGGAAGGGAAGACATACACTATTTCCAGATATGATCTATGTGTCTTCTCAAACTGTGGTATTTTCAGTTTATTAGGAACTGCTATTTTTGTCAGCTTTGAGCACAATATATTTCTTCTTGAAATAAAAAAGACAATTTTTTTCCTTAGTCATGATTTTTGTTCAAACCATCAGTGGATTCAAAGTTTGGGAAAAAAATTTAAAATGGAACTCATAGCATCTAGAACTCTAGGGCTTTTGGGAATCCAGTGATCTGCAGACATCCAGATTTATTTGATTATTTTCTCCACAGTTATTACATTTCAGTCTTGGCCAGTTAGGGTATGTAAAAAGGACTGGGGAAAAAGCTAAAATGTGAGATAAAGCTTGGAAAAAGAAGGACAAAAAATAAGTACTGTAGATGGTGTGGGGAGGCTGGGACTAGGGGAAACCAGAAAGGACACTGAGATGGCCTGGAAAGGCCTTTATATTGCACTCACCTTCTCTAATCCAGAGTTTATCTAAACGACCCTGCCTTGGTTTGTTATTCACTGTGGAGTTGCCTGGTAACAGAAGTTTTATTTTAATTTATATTTGATCTCTTACCACTTTACGTTGATGTATATTTTGTTGTTTTACCTTTAATTTTCACTGTTTGTTGTTAGAAAGGGATAGGTTTTAGACAGGCAAACTCTAGCCATCCTAAGGGACCTAGTCAGCTATAAAGTCACACAGACTGCAAAAAGGACAATTCCAAGCTTATCTAAACAATTCTGCATTTAGTTTGTGATTTATTGATCTTTACTGTTAAAAAGAGGTGTGACTGTGAGAGATAGTGAGCAGAAGCTACTGCGCACATTCTTGCATTAAAGGAATTCTAGCTTTTGTGTGACTTTCAGAATTTGTACGTTCAGAGCAACAACTTTACTGTACTTTAATATTTAGTTGCCTATTGTTTGTATGATTTTTCTCAAAGGTGTTGATTTAAGTTCTTTTTGAATTCTGTGGTAACTGATTTTGATTATTTTTTATTTTATAATATTTTATTCATTTGAAGCTGAATATAGATAACCTAAATGAGTATGCCATTAATGATTTGCTAAAGCACAAATATCTTGTACAGTGTAATAAAACCTATATATTGAAATTTAACACCTGATGATACTGGTGATCTGTGTTCCTCCTGTTAAAAGTTGGAATGATTTGCTTACCGTTATCAGTAATAAATCTAGACTTATTGATGCCAGTTTTACTTGTGCAATTGGGATTGCTTGAAGAATTGTTGCTACATATATTAATGACTGGACTGCTGAGACAACAAGCAGAACACATTTAGTAAAGGATGTGTATATTGCCTGTAAAGATCATTCAATCCCTCTGAAACAAGTTTGGAATTCTGGATACAAGTATTAAGCAATCTGAGGATTCAGAGTGTTTAGAAGGAAAAGAAAAAGAGGAAGAATTTCACAAGAAATAACAAGGAAGAAAAAGAAACTGAAAAACTGTAAAATAAAGAAAATATATACTGCAAAATATACTGCTTTGCTATGTAACACAGTGATTACAGGGAATGATAACATTTTTCAGTCAGAAATCCTTCATTCTGCACAAAAAGGTAAAATTTTTCCAAAAGGTGAGGTAGAAAAAAGAGGCAAGGGGCAGATAAAAAGGAAGAAATCGAAGAACATTACTGTAAGAAAAAATGATGAGAAAGACAGACATTGGCAACATGGCTCAAGCTGTGAATTTACATAACCAGCTGGATGAGAATTGTATGCTTGCAAGAAATTGGGATTAATAAGACTAATGGTGATGAAGCTCTTTCCTTTGTAGCAATTGATAGAGTAGATATTATTGAATTAGAAGGTGAAGATTCTTCAGAGCTGGTCAGAAAAGATATTGGAGATCTAATTATTAGAGGAACATTTTCAGAGAAGATAATGAACATTGAATTGTGTTATGCTTGCCAGGAGCAAAAATAGAAGATGCGAGACATGCCTTAAAATGCCTTAATGTAAGGAAGTACAGATCTGGTTTTACTCATGTCAGTACAAATTATCTCATCTGCAAGAACTCTTTGACTGTTAGTAGGGAACTTACAGCCCTCTTAGATAGCATAGCATAGCATGTACAGGTGTTAGGACTTATTTTTCACAAATCACATATAGAAAGGAGAGTCAAGTCACCATGAATGAAAAGATATTTTTAAGTAAATACACATGTGAAAAAATGTCCTGTTTTAAAAAATGGAAATGTGTAGAGCATCAGAGCCTAATTTTGGGCAAACGTGTTCAAACAGGATGGAGTGCATTTGTCAAGATCAGGGAAGAGATTTTTTGCAGCAAATATTTTGTAGTATTTGACAAACAAAAAGCAGAATTCTTGCCAGATTAAAAATTTAGTTCACAGATAGCACATTTGATGCATCTGTGATGGTTGTTAATGCTAGCAGCATTAATAATAAAGTTTTTTTTTATTGGAAAATTTGCAACGTTCCTATAAAATTGACGTTGTTAATTTTTGTGAAACATGGTTAAAGAGCAGTCTGCATGCAGACGACCTGAAATTGGGTAAACGTATTACATGTGTTACAGATAGGGCATGTCTGTCAAAAAAATGACTAAATTGACCATTTGGGCACAGGAGAATAATATGGCGATAAATACATCAAAAACTAAGCCTATGAGATTTGGTAGACACAAATTGAAAGGTGAATATGTAATACAGTACACAGTGTTTGAAAATGTAGATTAATTTAAAGACCTGGGTATATGGGTAGATCCAGCTTTGAATTTTTTACAATCATATCAACCAGTTACTCAATGATAACTATAGAACTATTGGTTGTATAAAAAGATTTATAAAATCTAGGAAATCAGAAATGATGAAGTCATTGTTAATTACATTAGACATAAACCCGAGTATGGAATAACAATATGGAAACCCTATTAGAAAACAAGCATGAGTAAACTGGAAAGAGTACAGTGGAAATATACCAAGGGCATCCATGGATGTGAAAATTTAAGTTATTATGAAAGACTAAAATATCTGAACTTGTACAGTGTATCTTATAGAAATTTAACAGGAAATCTTATTCAGGTATATAGAGTATTTAGAGACAACTACCTCTGGGAATGTTTGGAGCTATCAAAAAGTAGCAGTGAATCATCAGACAACCTATGTAAAAGATTCTATAGGAACGAGAAGTGTACTAATTGGTTTTCTGAGAGCAGCTGATGCATAGAACAAACTACCAAATTACATTAAAACAAGCACTAGTTTAGATATTTTTAAGAACAGCCTTGACACTTATTATGGGGACAACTGTTTTGGTATATTGGCAGGCTAGAAGGGCGTTAATGCCCATTTTTGAAATATTTGTATGTATGTATATATGTATGTATGTAATAAAACTGTTGAAAATTCATTACAATGGCTCACATCCTACCTTAAAAGTGAACCCATAATCATGGGTGATTTCAGCACAGACTGGAAGCTCTCCTTTACCCATATTCATACCCCAAACACAGCTATTTGTACTGGAACCATTTCTTATACTTGTATATTTGTACTGGCACCATTTGTTATGATTCTTTCTAAATGAGACAAAACATCTGTCAGAGAATACATACTTGGCTATATTCTTATATCCACACCTGGCAGTAATGCAGCAAATGATATTTATTTCATTTGCATTTGCTTACTGGGGTGGACTACTGATCTCCATGAACCTTTTTTAAACTCAGCCAGAAAGCACTGTCTGATTAAGTAAGTTGCTGAAAGTCAAACAGTTAGACAATAGAAGTTGAAGGAATCAAACCCTTAGAACAAAATGAAAAGGCTTAGTAAAGGAATAAAGGAAACTTTAATAAAACAGCTTTGATAAAATCTGACTTAGCACTTTCGCCCTTAATGAATAACAGGGCTTCTTCAGTCAGTAACATTAAATAAATGCATTGTTTAAACAACCAATTAGAAACATATGCAGCAGCCAATCAAATGAATCCCTCATTTAAAGATACATGGACCTAAAAACACACTGTAAATCAAGTACAATACACATAGCAATGCACTTTCACATGATCAAGAAAGCTGTTAAAAATCAATTAATTAATTCAAACCACTCTTGCCTTAAGCTTCAAAACACTACTAATTGAAAAAGAACTATTAATATCCATTGTTTCCATAACATTTAACCTTAGTTGCCATAACATTTCTTTATATTTTAAATAACTGTCACATTCTACCCCTACATTTTTCACCACCTTGTCTACATTCATTTTTTGGGAGGTTGTTTTTTTAGAATCAAGCCCTGAACCACTGGACCACTAGATGTCAGGAACAGCTTGTTAACAGCCTTTTAATCCTTTGCACCAAGATGTTATGACAGACATCAGTAATGACCCCCTGCCTACCTTTGCTAATTGGTATCAGAAAAAGAGCCACAATGCATAACATTATTCCTTCTCCTGAAATCTCAGAAGATCTGATGTCGATACATTCAAGTGTCATGCTCAGTAGTCTGGACTGGACATTCTCTCTTGCACTTCCATTGGAGTCTGAAGTTGAATAGCTCAGCTCCAGTTTTCTGCTGGTCCTCAATAACTTTCCTGCATAAAGAAACATCATGTGAGATCCAAGTCCTTATTCTGGCTCATGCCCGAAATTGAGGTTCAGGTGTCCCTGGGTGAAATCATTACAGTGGAAAAAAAGGAGTACTGTTTCTTTTAATCTCTCTGGAGGCCAGGAATCACACCGAGAATTTGCTGTTAAACAGCAGAAGACAATACTTTTTAGTTCATCGGGGCAGTAATGGGGAAAAGGCCAAAACAATCATTTATTTATTTGTTTTTATGTTTCTATGTATAACCTTTAGCTGTCAGGTTGTCTAGCTGGATGGAGGCCAACAACACTGGTCAGAGGTATAATACCTAACAGGTTATAATAGCCTTGCCACCTTCCTTTCATATGATATGTGGGCTCTGCTGAACATACTGATCATTTGACAACAGAATTCATGGGAACACACTCATCACTTCTGCTATGGCTAATAACGCCAGCCGCACAATTTGCAAACCCACATTCCTCAGATTTTTCATGTTAGTGTTACAAAAAATGCTGACGCTTACACAGTGATCATTGATTGCTAATTTCATGATACCACAGTTTTGAAGGTGACTATTTCTTCTTGCTCCTTTTCTATGTATACTCAGACAGATTGCTCTTTACTTGAAAAATGTGTTATCAATCTCTGGGACCATTCAGCTGTGGTCAATAACTATCCAGTTATTGCCTGCCGTGTCCCCTTTTCAAAAAAGTGGAATATATGCAAACTCAGAGTTTTATGATTATATTGGCATTCACAACATATCATCCAACTGTCGATATGGATTTTGTTCTGGTTATGGAAATGACACAGCTGTCCCTGAAATAAGAGTACACAGAGGCTGAAGTAAACCATGGTAATGTTGTTGGTACTTTGCTCCTTGACATGTTGTGCCTTTTAAGCAGGTTCTCTGCCATTGGACTATCTGTTCATGCCATTCATTGAGTCAGTAGTTACCCTAAAGGCAGGTCTCCCATTGCAAGATGGGATAATATCACTGACTCCCATCCATCACACTTTACTGCTGTTCTACAAAGTTCATTGCTTCGTCCACTTCTGTCTTTCCCCTTTTGAATAAGTTGTGGATTCACTTTGGTGCTGTCATGGTAATTCTGTAAACCAATGATAATGCTTCTCTAGTCAGCCTATGCAGAGTCTGATGTTTAATCAGGACTTCAGTGTTAATGTAACGCTATTCAAGCCTGCCTATCGTATTTGGGTCCGTACCCAAACATCTTCAAAATAAAATGTATTGTCTCTGGTTATGCACCCGCCTTATTTGGTTATTACCTTCATAGATCACTCACCCCTCTGGGGATCAGATCTACTGATGTCTTGGCATCACCTAGGGCAAAGAACTTAAATCTATCATTAAAGAAATCTGTCGGGGACATGATATGCTACAGAGGGTCGAGGATTTTGTGGCTACATATATGAGCTTGTGTTTTTCAGTTACCCAGCTTTACCATGTACTAACTAACCTTCTTATAACTACAGCCATTTGTCAGCTTCTACTCTCTGAAGCTTTAAGCAAGCTTATCAGGCTAGAATTGTCTGATTCTTTGAAACTCACTCTACTAACAATGGTTCATAGGGCGTTATGATCCAATAACTACCAGTATTATCTAATACAGTGATCGGATATGCTCCTTCAAGACCACGTTGTTCTATGTCTGTCTGTTTAGAACAAGTCAAACCATCTATTAAAAGACAGGAAGATATAATCTGTAGTGTCTACACAGTGCAGTAATGGAGTAAACTCCATCTTAACACATGAGAACTTGATTCCCACCATCCTGAAGAATGGCCATCAGGTCTGACTTGGTCAATAAGTGGGATTATAATTTTTGCAAATATACTGGTACTGACTGGTAAGTCCTTGTTTGATTTATATAATTTCTGCATCTCATTGTACTAGTTATCTCAACATTTAGCTCAAGAGTATACAATGACAAATTACATGGTAAACTTTGCACTTCAGATTGTTTTTGGACTACCAGCCACTGAGTACTCTGTTCAAAGGACTGTGTTATTGTTGGACAAGAAATAGCCAGGGAATTATTATGGCTAGGCTTGTATAGGCCCTAGGGCTGATAGCCTAGTACCAACCTATGAACCTATGAACCTATGAACATACTTTATGATGGGTCCGCATGACTCTGTGGAACTACAGCTTACTGAAACAGTTTTCAATAAATAAATTGTGTCAAAAAAGGATGTCCCCTAACTCAGCAGTGTACTTTTTAGAACTAGTGTATTTTAGCTTAGACATTATACAACCTTGATGTTATGCATCCTTGTTTTTAATGCTTTTTATAAGGCAGCATAACCTTGGCGTTACAAGTAAATTGGGTGCAAGGCCCAAAACACCTGGTGTTGCATGGAGACCTTTCCCTCTTGTAAAAACACAGGGTTAGGGTTTTCATATTTTGAACAAATTAGACAAGATTCTTCTTTGATTTTTTATTGAATGCCAATTCAGTGTGTCATAGATTCCAAAGGAATGTACTAGGCTTTAAGTCTGCAGAACGTTACAAGCCTAGCCAAAACCCCTAATCAAAAGTTTGCTCTAGATTCAGTGATGGCAAGACCAAACAGCCTGGGGAGAAGCTGAGGCTGCCCATCCAGTTATCTCGGATTACCTTCAAGGTGCTAAGGGTGCTGCTCTACTTGGTATGTAGTGGATGTTTGTTCAACAAGTAAGGGATAAGTTGGGATATGAATCTCTCACTCCAAAGTGTCTTATTTATCTTTTGATGAAGGTTTAGTTCCTTTAACTGGGTACTGATGGTTCTGTGAAGGAACAGAAGGTCAAAGAGGGATGTAGCTTTCATGGCTCAAGGCTAGATACAGCTCTTCAGAGAGGAGTCTATAAGAAAGCAAGTACAGAGAAAGAGTGCTACTAGTCTGTCCTGATACCTAAGATTTTTTTAAGATTTTTGAGGCCTGTGATGTTTTTAGTTATGAATCTCTGAAGCCTCAAGTTGAGAGATACATTTAAACAAATACATGGCAAAAGGTGCATTACATTCAGTAAAGGGTCTGGTGAGATATGAGTAAACGGTATTAAGACTTCTTTGCATCTACTGGAGGTGCCTTTGGAACTTAGATAAGCCTGACAGATGGCTTTTCAAACTACTGTAGAGACATGATGGTCATGCAATAAGAAATTATCAACAAGAGGGCCTAAGTACTTCACACCTGTGTCTGATTGGAGAGGTATGTCACCTATATAGTATGTGAAAATGTTTTGTTTACCCAAATGAGCTATTCTACTTTTTCCCACATTAAATCTGGAGACCATTGTCCTTGCACCAATTGTTAACATATAACCCATGTTGGAGTAATTGTGAGTCAGTGGAAAAACAAATGACAGCACCCAATTTACAGTAATCTGCAAATTAGATAACCAAGGCATGGGAATGTTGGCCTGACATTCTGAGAAATGGATACTCAACACTGAGCCCTGTGGTACTTCACTGGTAACTTTTTTTGCTTTTTGAAGTGACACCTGAGACTCCAACCACAACTAGTTAACTATCCACTGCAAGGATTTATATTCATATTTATATGTCTCTCATTAATGTCTGCATGGGAAATATTGCCAAAGACCCTGGGCAGGCCAAGATATACTGCATGCACACTGCATAGCCACTATCCACTGCTTCAGTTACTTTTTCAAAAAATTAATGAGGTTAAAGAGGCAGGACCTTCCTTTGACAAAGTCAATTAGATGAAGGTCCAGGCTAAAGAGATTTGTTAATGTCCAGATCAATGAATTCTGTGATGCAATATGCTCCATAGTAAGACTAATGGTTCTATAGATACCAGGGTCTATGGCTTGGCCAACCTTGTGTAATGGCATTGCAAAGGCTATTTTACAGACTTCAGGAATGTAACCAATGGAGAAGCTGAGATGAAAGATTTCAAGTAGGAATTCAGATTGGCCATATCTGGCTCTGATAATCATGCAACCTGATATATTATCTTGGTATGTGGATGAGGTGTTATTAGCTTCTGAGATGGCTGAGACAACATGTTCCATAGTAATTAAAGTAGGTTGATGGAACTGTGGAATGGCTATAATTGTAAAGTAAAATTTACACTAAATTCATCAGCTAGGATATTAACTATTTCCTTTGGGTCAAAGTCTGCAGTATTATTGTGGACTACCTCCAGACAGTGTTGGGTGTTAATTCTTAATGTCTTGACATAGTTAGGAAAGTGTTGTAGTTATTTTTGGATGCAGTGGCTATTTTAAGGTCATACTTAGCTTTGAGCTTCGTTGTCGCCTCATAGCAAGACGTTGACCCGTTTGATTCTCAGCTAGAGCGTCTTCTGTGTGGAGGCATACGTGAATGGGACGTGCCTTCGTTGAAGGTTGTGCATCAGGGCTGGTAACCCGGTACATAAAAATCCACTACCAATCATTAGCGGACCGGAGTTCCGCTGTGGCGACCCCTAACCGGGAAAAGCCGAAAGACACAAACAAACAAACTTAGCTTTGAGCTTCCTAATGATGCCCTTAATGACTTCCTTAGTTTGCTTAAATGTCTTCTTAAGGTAGTTAGAATAACCTCTTATAAGCATTAACCAATTTCTTTATTCATACAGGTATTCCACCATAGGGGCTTGTTTTATAATTTTAATTATATTTGGTGCATATAGAGACTGCCTTATCAATAAAACTATTTAAATGGCACCATAAGTCAGAAGTATAGGCAACAGCTTTGACAATAGGATCCATTGGAGGAGTCTTGTCTGGATACATTAGACCAGAGATATGTGAACATTTAGCCATAGCAACATACATTCACAACCATGCTTTCATGTGGGTACATAAAATGATAGCAGACATTTACAAACATTCTGTCATGAAGATACTTAAAATGATAACATGCAATTATTCTATAGTGAGGGTATGTAAAAATAATACAGATTTACAAACATTTTGTCATTAAGATTATAAACATGATAACATGCAATTATTCTATCATGAGGGTACATAAACATACTAGCATACATTTACTAGCATCCTCAAAGGATGGAGAAACATTTTTGCATTCTGAATAAATGACACATGAAACAGCTCGACAAGGCTTTTGGCACAGAAAAGGTGAAGTAATTCATGCACGGATCAGATGCCCAACAATTCTTTTGCAAGAGGAATGAGCTAGGCTACTAATTAACTAAACTCAGTGGCTTATCCAATGGATTTAGAAATGGGGAGAATAATTGAGAGAAGCATTTCTTATCTGTTCTTACACTTTCTTTCTATGTAAGCACTTATTTGACATTGTGACCCTCACCCTCTTCCCACTTTTGTATTTTTCCTTAGCCTCACTGTCCATCTCATATGTCTTATTTACTCAATAACATCTAGAGTAAGTCTTCTCCTTTATTTGTTTATTTAATTTTCTTCACTCCTAAACGTATTGTCTCTGTTGTGGCTGCAGATTAATTATCTCTGTTGTTGGAATTTCTAGACCCAGAAGACATTCTCCTTATGAATCAGAAACCTCTCTTTCATTAAACAGTTATAAACAAATATGTATTACAGGCCTTTACATCCCTCCTGGCAACATTACAGCTGTACTGGAAGATATCCTACATTGGATATCCATAATAATGCCATAAGAAATAGCACTACTAGGTGATGTGAATGTCATTTGGTTGGACATAAACTCTAACTCTCCTACATCTAGCGTGAACTTATTTGGCTTCACACAACTAATTAATAGCCCCGCACATTATAGCAAGACATCAAATTCCCTAATAGACAGGATCCTAGTATCAGACCCTAGGAAGTACATCACCTCAGGTACAATGTCTGACTGTCTCAGTGATCATCTCCCACTCTATACAACCAACCATCTCAAACATCCACTTAAACAGCATATTTATAAAACAACATGCAACCTTTACAAATTTAACACAGAAATGTTCATTCCTAACCTATCATCTATTAACGGAACTTCCTAAAAATCCTCCCTTTAGATAATGCTATAAATGAATACAGTGCAACCTTCCTGAATATTCCAAATAGCCTTGCACCATCTAGAAGGACATGACTAAAAACAAATAATACAATTTGTCTATCAAACTAGAGTAGAATGCTAATGTAGGATTGAGACAAGGCATGGAAAGAATGGCAACAATGTAAAACATAGCAATATATTGAAAACCTCAGAATGCTTTGCAATCATACAAAAAAACAAATTAATGAAGACAAAAAATATACTATAATAACTTTCAGAGTAATAGTAAATAAAACCCTAAAAAATTCTGGACAGCCGTTAAAGGAATCTTGTATCCTGGCCATAAATTCAACCCTAATCCCTCTGCCAATAACTTCACTCTAAATCACAATACAGTTCAACTCTTACTTCACAGATAGTGTAGCATCTCTAAACAAAGATTGCCCAGTATCTAATCCTAACTCTGCCCAGCGGCCACATATCACCACATCCACTTTCACCTTCAAACCTGTGCCCACATCCTATATAAAACTACTCTAGAACTCAAACCATGCTCTACTTCAGCTGATGACCTTCTAAATGAATACCTTAAAATGGCAGTCAATAGTACTGCTACTCTGTTTCAATACTTTACAGGTCAATGTAGGAATCCTACATTCCCTTTCTCTGGAAAAAGTTGCACATTATCCCTCTGCACAAAGGAGGAAAATCAACAGACATTACTAACCATAGAAGTATAGCAATCTTATCCCCCCTCCAAAATACTTGAAAAATATATTCAAAAACAATTGCTAAACTATCTTCTGCAGGAAGAACTCCTATCCCCCACACTTCATGGCTTCTGTCCTTCCCATAATGCTAACAGTACATTTCTAACCTATATAGATACTGTCAGTAAAGCTAGAGATAACATCAAACTAGTTTGCTCCTTACTTCTAGACTTGTCTAAAGCCTTCGACACAATTTGTTACAGCAAACTTCTACTTCAAATGCCCTGATAAGGTCTCAGCCCAAACTTCTGTACTTCAAAAGCTACCTATCCAATAGGTATCAGTTATTAAAATGCCACTCTACCCTCTCTCCATACCTTCCAGTCACCCCGGTGTACCACAAGGCTCTATTCTTGGTCCCCTAATCTTTAATATTCTCACAAACACCCTCCACACATCCACACAACAGGCCTCCCTAATGCAGTACATGGAGGACTCCACACTCCTTTGCACATCTGACAATGTGACACACCTCACAAAAATTACTCAGGAAGCTTTCACAGCAACTGAAACACAGTTTTGAAACTCACAATTCATGATCAACCCTAAAAAAAAAAAAAAAATATTATGTTTTTTCCCCAAATCATGCTGCCAAAAAATACAAAATTTAAAGTCCTCTCTCTGGATAATACAACCATTGAATTCACTTGTCATAGCAATTTATTAGGGTCATAAATTGCACATGAAAAACTTAATAAAAACTAGGAATGCTTTATACAGCCAAGAACTTTCTCACCAACGCAACTAAAGCTACACTTGCCACTACTTATCTCCTCCCCACACTTATTTATGGCACTTGCATCCTTACTAATCTTCAGGCATCACAAGAGTCAAAACTTGAACAATGCCATAACAAAGTTGCTAAATTTGCAGCAATACCCTTCCAGAACCCACCATTGTATAGCAGGAACTAATTGTTAAATACTGGAAACAACGATTCCATGGTAAGCTAGCTTACCCTATAGAAATAACAACTGAGAAGCAACAGCTGAAG
This sequence comes from Protopterus annectens, assembly GCF_019279795.1. Classification (NCBI taxonomy): domain Eukaryota; kingdom Metazoa; phylum Chordata; order Ceratodontiformes; family Protopteridae; genus Protopterus; species Protopterus annectens. The sequence continues at coordinate 24,367,526 of NC_056748.1, read as the reverse complement.
ATTTCTCCTGTCTTGTATCGCAGATCTAGCCAGCCAGTAAATAAAAATCCTTGTCATATCCTTTGGTATATGAACATTCTGACTACCAAGGTAATAATATCCTTTTTAATATTTTCAAGATACTTATCTTACGTCTGAGTTGGTATGAAATGAGAAAATTAAATGAAATATTTTCTTTACATCTGATAGTGATTTATATTGCAGGGTTATGATTAAATGTCAAAAATACAATATTGCTCCTGAAAAAGGGAAAACTAGTTATAAAGCAAAACAGAAAATCAACAAAATACTATAGATAATCTGTTCTTACTTAATGCTAAAAATGCTAATAACTTTTTCCAGTAGCTGCATTTATGCATGCAAGTGATTATAATGTCATGTTGTTAATGTGTAATATGATGGTATTGTTACAGCATTATATGGCATATTTGGTCACCTGACCTGTAGTATCACATGGCATCTTGAAATTGTATGCATCTTCAAACTTGCAGAGCAATGAAGAATGAAAAAAAAATGTGCTTTGATTCATATTCTGTGACTTGGAAACTGAGATGAGATTTGAATATGAGACTTTAGCTTCCCTAAGTGCATTCTACTTGGCACATACTGCTGCCTTGCCCCCTAATCATTTGACAGTGCTTTATTCCGGCAACATTGTAGTTGTTTTCTGTTTTGTCATTTTTGATGTAGAGCTACTATAAATTCATGGTCTAAAAATCAAGAAAATGTAAAATCAAATGGTATATCGTCCAATATTTAATTGATGTTTTAGAGAGTTTTAATTTAAGATTCTGTATCATACAGAAAGAAATGCTTTGTTGGCAATTCATACTTTTAAATGTTTATATTAACATAACTCTTACCTGATGTTGGACTCAGTGTTTTAGCATATCTCTCCTTTCATTAAGATACATTTATGTTTGTCATGTGTGTGAATGTTTCAGCTTAAACAGTACTTTTCTCATACACCTTCTAGATAAACAGACCTTATGCATTCTGTTTGCTGAATGCATGTTGAATCCCTTATTCCTGAAACACTTTTGTGGAAATCACTTTCCATTTGTTAGTAATTGTGGCATAACTATGTGTTCTTCCTCACACCTTACATTGGGGATACATTGTTGCTTGGTCCTTAAAGCTTTTTATGCTAGGGCATCACTACAGACACCATTGCATTTGGTTTCTCTTCCTCTGTGGCATCCTCACTTTGTTTTACCCTTCTTGAGAAGAGCTGCACAGATGTGGACAAGACTTTCTTTTTCCTTCTGGTGACATTGTTTCTTTAAGGCCTACTCTTCAGCTGTCCTTATTATACAATGCAGCTCGCAAAAGAGGTGAAACCAGTCTCAGCAATGTCCCCTGTCCTCAGCTTACCACATGCAATCACTTCTGCTCAATGAATATGCCTCATGTTCTCCACAGCAGCTCTAATTCACTGAACACATCCTCAGCCAATTTATCCCATTTGAAGCCATCTCTGAGTTGTTTAGCATACTTACAACATAAATACAACATATTTACACTGTCTTTTTAAATCACCGATCCTTGAAATGATACTGCTGTAGAACCTGTACAGTTGCCACAACAATACCTGATTTTGATGAGGTGATATAAATCTATTAGCATTATCAATACATGTATGCAGATTCTCTATATAAACATCTTAAGTTTAAAGTTTCCAGGAGTGGGAGAGCAAATATTTTGTTAAATATTAATTATATTCTATAGACAAATGTTAGTAACCATGTGTACTGTCAACCTTTCCAGAGAAATATTGTATGATGGTTAGATGGAAAAGTCTGAAACTAGATTAAAAAATTATACTGACTGTAGCTGTGATGAATGCATGAGCAAACATAGGTTATAGTACTTATGCTCAAATTATGAATTTCTGAAGTATGGAACTAGGGAGCAAATAGGCTAAATGTATAGAAAGATCCCCTCTTGCAAGAAAGCTTTTCTCCCTCACCCCCTTCTTAGTTATTCTTACCACTGAGTTGCCTAGATAGCATAACAGAGAATTGATCTCAGAATTCTTTAATTTCATGTCCTCAGCTGAAATATATAAACATGGATCCCAGAGGCATTATTGCTATAATAAGCATTGCTTTCTAGCAGAAATGGTTTAGCCCTGTTGAGTTTATTTTTTTGCAACAGAAGAGATTCTGTTGACAAATGAGATCACTGTATTTTTTTAAATGGTGCCCACAGTTCTAAGCATATTATTTGCTGATTGAGAAGGACTTTTTTGTTAAATGCTCATGTTTATTACTAACACAGCTAGAAGTGGACAAACAACATGGCACTACACTGTCTGCATTTAAATTAAATAGCAGCACATACGTTTATCATAACTTGGCAAGTGATGCAAGAGATTAAGACTCTGAGCTATTATTGAACTGCTTCCTGTAACCAAGGGTACTGGGTTTGAGTCCTTTTCCTAACTGTATGACTGAGTAAGTCATTTAAATAGGCAGTGCTCCAGTGTTAATCCTGACAAGGGATGTCTGTGCCTAGTGGTCTTAACTGGTTAACAAATGCATACAAAAACACTTCACAAAAGCATGAGGATGTACTATTTATTTAACTGCATAGTTCTCACTGTTAACACTAAGCAGGGCAATTATTTAAGAGGAGTAAACAAGTTATAACCAATTAGGTAAGCAGCCTAGAATATGTACATGTAGGTATAAAATGTTTTTGCACCTGAATTTCATCATCATATGATACATGATCTGTGTTGGCTAACCAGTGACATTAGTTATCAGAACATTGAATTGCTGGACTATTAGACTTTTGACCTGAATAGGGCCACCATACAACTGCTACTTTCAAGCTCTCTCTTTTATATTTCTAACACACATTAAAAAAACTCTGTAATTATTTTGTCAAATCCATCCAAAGCATTATGTACATTTCATTGGAATACTCAATATGAGACAAAGGCACAAACTGTGCTCCAGAAATCCAGGGAGGAGTAATTCATAATTCATAAAACAAAGACACAGACAAACTTTAATATCAGTACAAGGAGCGTTCCATTATCACCTGTTGCACTGATGTGAAAGCTTGCTTGTTTGTTTTATGAGTTATTAAAGTGACTTTCCATGGAATCTTTGAGCCAAGTCTGTATTTGTATTTATTTATTTACTGATTTTCTATCATTGGGAAAAGTTCAACTGAGTAGGAGCCCATTTTCAGTGGAGGCTAAGGGATTTTTTATTGATTTTTGATTATTGGGAAAAGTCCAACTGGGTAGGAGCCCATTTTCACTGGAGGCTCCCAAGTATTACAAAACATTTTAACAATGATAATTTTACAATATTCAGAAATAATACAAAAACATCTACAGTTTAAATAATTACATCAAAGTATACATAATATGAAAGCATTGGTTAAGAATAGATACAAGTTATTTGACAATGATGTAATATTTAGAGAAATTTTAGCTAGTTTATAGAGAAATTAAACATGAGTTAGTATATTTCAAACAGGAACTGCAATATGACGTGAAAGGAAAAGCAGATTTATAGTATATTTAGAGAGAAAGCTAGGGAAGAGAAATTGACAGAAGTACAGTATTAAGTGAAAGAATGAGAGAAAGAAGGTGTAAGGTATAAATAGGTACTTGTTCACATTTAGGCATATACTTTATTGTTGTGTTGAGCAAGAACAGAGCCAGATTTTGGACAGTAAGTCTTTCAGAACAGTTTTATAGGATGGGAGGGAGGGTATTGACCTTATGGTTATGGATGATTAGTCCTAGGCCATAGCAACATGGTACGAGTACAGACAATGCCCAGCAGATTAGATAGGTTTGCAGTTATAACAAGAGTTTTTGCTCATTGGATCATAATGACTGACTGGGAACATAGCTGTGTAGATTGGTATTTAGTGCTGGAGAAGCAGATGGATGCTGGATAAATTTATAGGTGGTAAGAAGCTGTGTATATATTTTAGTTGATGGGGTAGTTCTAACCAATTTAGGCTTTTTAGTGCTATACAGTTGTGGGTTCTGAAGGGGATATTTGCTGCAAATTTAACAAGTTTGTTAAGGCATTGTTCAAGTTTGGATTTTTGTGATGCCTGAAGGTTAGTAAGAATGTAATCACCATGAAAAAGTATAGGCAAGAGATAAGTAGTGGCAAGTGTAGCTTTAGTTACATCAGTTAGAATATTTTTGGGTCTGTAAGGTGTCCCTAGTTGTTGATGAGTTTGTCTTATGCAATTTTGTATATGCAAATCAAATGTAATATTATCATCCACATCAGCCCAATAATTTGCTATTGAGAAGTGACTTCAGCGGTTGTGTTATCAAGAGGGAAGACGTTCAATTTTGCTTTTTCATGACAGTGAGACCTGGGAGGAAAGTAGTAGTTTTTTTTGGGGGGGTTGTGAATGAGTTCTGTGTCATAAAGCCATGTTTCAGTGGCTGCTAAAGCCCTTCCTGAGTAATTTTTTGGAGGTGTGCCATGTTGTGAAATGTGGAAATGAGTGTGGAATCATCTGTGTACTGTATTAGGGAGGCCTGTTGTGTGGATGTGTAATTGGTGTTGGTGAGAATGTTAAAGAAGAGGGGGCCCAAGATAGAGTCTTGTGGTAAACTGGTGGTGATTGGGAGGTATGGAGAGAGGGCAGAGAGCCATTTTACTGACTGATACCTATAGGACAGGTAGCTTTTGAACCACAGAAGGATGAGCTGAGATATACCTAGTGAGGACATTTGAAGTAGAGGTTTGCTGTAACAAACTGTGTTGAATGCTTTAGATACATCTAGAAATAAGGAGGAGTCTAGTTTGCTGTTATCTCTAGCTTTATTTGCAGTATCTACATAGGTCAGAAGTGCAGTGTTAGTGTTACGGGAAGGATGGAAGCCATGTTGTGCGAATGATAATTGGGCAATTGGTTTTCAATACATTTTTCAAGTATTTTGGAGAGGGGGTATACGATTGTTACAGGTCTAAAGTTAGTAATGTCTGTTTAATTTCCTCATTTGTGCAGCAGATAATGTATGACTTTTTCCAGAGAGAGTGGACATGGGATTCCTGGACTAACCCATTTATAATGAGTGAGACAGGATAGGCAATTATATTGGCTGTTATTTTAAGGTACTCACTTGGAAAGTCATCAGCTGAAATAGACCATGGTTTAAGTTTGTTTAAGAGTAGTTTTATATGAGGAATTTGCAGATGTGAAGCATTCTGAAGTTCTCAAGATATTGAGGTGTTATATATTTTTGCCATTCTTTCATGCTTGTTCTCTGTTCTGCATTAGCATTCTACTATGTTTGGATAGCCAAATTGCATTATTTGTTTTAGTCTGTTCCTTCTAGGAGGTGCAAGGCTATTTAGGATATTCAGGAAAGCTGTACTGAATTCATTTACAGCATCATCTAAAGAGAGGATTTTTAGAAAGCACCAGTTAATAGATGATAGGGTCGAAATGAACATTACTGGGCTAAACTTGAAAAGGTTGTGTGTTGTTTTATAAAATCACTGTTTAAGTGGATGTGTGAGATGTCTGGTTGTATACATTAGGAGATGATCACTGAAAGAGTCTGATATTGCACCTGTGGTGGTGTATTTGCTAGGGTCTGATACTGGGATCTAGTCTAATATGGAACTTGGATGTATTTTCATCAGGAGGGATGTAAAGGACAGAAATAAATATTTGTTTATAATTGTTTATTTTCAGGAAAGTAATAAGAATTTTTCACATAATTCACATAATTGTATGTGAATTTTGAAGTGTCTTCATGCTTGGTTTGCTTTTTTGAGCTTCCCTGTTTTTTTTTTTTTTGGAATATTAACTATCATCTAATAGCTCTCAAAGATGAGGGGCAGCTATCAGTTTCTGTATTGTACTGTATTTTGTCTTTTCTAGTCTGAAAGTGATTTATGTCAGTGAAGGAGCTGTAGATTATACAGGTCAGTGTGTTTCATCTACAAATTCAGTGTCTGCTGCCCTTGAAGGATAAATAGCCTATGGTACATTTAAAACAAAAGTTAGTAAGCTGGTAATATTGCAATAGAAAATGGCTGGCAAACTGACAACATTTTCATAATTACTAGGCATCTCATCCAAAGTTGGACACACTCAGGAGTGCAGCAACCCCATCCCTGCTTAAAGAACACCCAGTATCAGCTGTTTATCTACATGGTGTGGTAGTGCAACCCACAGCCTTCTGCACCAAAGGGCAGTATGCCACCTGTTGTGCTATTAACACTGCATTCATAAATATAGCACAAACACTGACAGCCATTTGCTAAACAAAACAGTTGCACATTGAAGACAGACTCAGCATGAGCAACAGTAAACTTCCCTTCACTTGACACAAACACGTGCATGCGCACGGGTCCCTATCAACATCTTGACAATATAGATAGTTAGGCTGCGTTGTTTGGGCAGTCTGTGAGAATACACTGTTGTGATTAAGAAGAAAACAATTGTTCAAGAGTTGATTTACCTGTTGCTGGGAGTCAATATTGTAGTGGTCCAACATTCCTCTTGCTATATTTTTGGCTTCATTAAATGATCTAGTTGGCATCTCTATCTGTTCAGACGGCTGCATGTGTACTCTATAATCTCTGTACGCAACTATCCATTTCCTGGACACCACCATAAAAATCAACAAGTCTAACAATAGTTTGGAATCCAACATCCACTGTAAAAACACTTATGGCAACAATTTTCTGGACTGCAATAGTCAGCACCCACATTTCTCCAAAAAAGAATGTGGTACGAGGACAGTTCATCCGCCTTTCCTGCATCATCAGTGTAGATGAGGATTTTGTTTCTGAAGCCAATTTCCTCAAAAGTATGTTCTTAGCAAGAAACTATCCTGACCACATTATAGAACAAGAGCTGGACAGGGTAATACCAGAGAGACACATCAAGCACAAGCCTGTACTGATATGTGGCTACAACAGCTGCAGCAGCAGTACTAACCTGACTGACTGATATGTGGCTACAACAGCTGCAGCAGCAGTACTAACCTGACTGACTGATATGTGGCTACAACAGCTGCAGCAGCAGTACTAACCTGACTGACTGATATCTGGCTACAACAGCTGCAGCAGCAGTACTAACCTGACTGATAAACTCTGCAGTTTACCGTTACCAATCAGTAGGGACATGCAGGCGATGCGGGAAATCATCATTAAGAACTGGAACATTTTTTCCAGCCAGGATGATCTAAAATCTATTTTAGGTGCACAACCTACCTTCTCCTACAAAAAATCCTCTCCATTAAGAGCAAGTTTCGAAAACAGGGACTTGCCTTTTCAAATAGGAAACCAGGATCTAACACAAGGACCCCCAGGCATGTTTACTTGTGGCCACTGTGTAGTTTGCCAACACATTTTATGCTGCAGCTCTTACACCTTCCCACATTGCAACTACAAAGTTATTTTTACGCAGCATATGTACTGCCACACGGAGTGGGTGGTATATGCAGCTATATGCAAAAGATGTAACTGGTTCTGCATTGGTAAAACTAGCAGAAAACTATCTGACAGATCTAAGGAACACCTTGCAGCTATCTGCAAAAAGGATAGCACTAATGCACTAGGAAACCACAGCAGCAAATGCATGAATTTCTCTGGGTTTCTGTTCTTAGTATTGGAAAAGCTGGATTTATTTTTTGGTGACTGCAACGCGCTGCTGGAAATGAAGGAACTTAAATGGCAGTTCCTGCTGGGAGCTGACTCAACCCCTGGTCTCAATGAACATATTAATATTAAATGTGCGCTGCATTGGCTATGTTAAAAACAGAGTGGTTTTGTTTTGTTTGGTTGCAAGACTACTCTAGGGGAACAGGTTGTTTGCTAGATGAATGACACACTGAGTTGTGGTCTTCTAGAGATTTCCTGGGTTGCTTTGGCAGTTTAAATACTGGATTTCAGCCCTAATGCTTACTTTGGTTTCAGTGATTCCCCTATACTGTTATTTCTGAATATCTTAAATTATTATTGTCTTTTATTTATTTAATTTAATTTAATTTGATTAGTTAATTAAGTCACGATGATAATGTACCTTTTAATGCTGACATCTCTTGGTAATCACAGCATTTTTTATGGGTTGGGTTATTTTATTGCTGAGTCTTATGACTGGCCCTTTGACATTCTATCTCTTTATGACAGGTTAGTATTTTTTTGAATTACAGAATATCAAGTGTGTACAACTGATTACACTGCATTTATGTGTTTGTTTCTGAAGAAGTCTTATCCATCAATAAAAGATGAAAGTGCTAAAACACTAGTTCATCCTACGTGTTTTATTTTTTTGTTTTATAGCTCGAGGTTCGTTTCTCATAGTCAGGGCGTTTTAAGTTATTTTATTATAGCTTATCTTCTTAGTCTCGCAAGTTGCCGGTTATTTAATAAATACACACACACACACACACACACACACACACACACACACACACACACACACACACACACACACACACACACACACACACACACACACACACACACACACACACACACACACACACACACACACACACTCAAACACACTCAAACACACAGCAAGCAGCAGTTCTCTATACAAATACTGAAGGAATGGGTTCACATGTCTCTCTCACAGAGATTTGAATTCCATGTGAAAAGCTGCAACAGGAAAGGGAAACACTGATGGCAGCAGTAGGGCTCTCTCGGGGATGTTTGAAACAGCTGGAAAATGAAAGCTAAGCAGGAATGTGTCTACTAAAAATGCACGCACAGATTCAGAGTGTACTCTTAGAGGGAAAGTTCCATTGTTTAAGAATGCATATGTCCATGCATCCACAGTGAGTCCTTAAAGAAATGTAATTTTTTTAATTAAAAATATGAAATGCTGTGGCTTTGCCCAGCCAGAGCTGCTCCCCTAGCCAGTGGATCCTAGGCAACTGCTTAGGTCACCTAGTACTATCCACTTCTGGTTATTGTTGGCTTGCCTACTCACAACTACTTATTGTATACAACCAAACACATAAACCAGAAAACTGCCCAGCACTGCAAAACACAATAAAGTATTATTTACCAACTAGGGAACTACTCTTTCAAAATAAATCACTTTTATGTCCCACCAAATCTAGTAATTCTGCTGACTCACTTTACTCCTACTATGTCTCCAAACTGTGGAACTCCATACCACTACACTTAAAGTAAACTGAAAAATTATAGTTTTCAAAACTCATCTTCAGCAATGTCAAAGCCAAGAACTCCAGGCCATGCCACTGCCAAACCTCAGGCTACCACCTAAACTTTAAAGACCAAAAACTACTGTTTAATTTACTATTTATTATTTCACTGCATTCTAATGCAACTATATGCAATTTTCTGCCTTCTAATCTTCTCTCTGCTTCAAAATACAAGTCTTTCTTAAGAGTTTCTCACTCTTGAAAGTTTATCTGAGTACTAATTAAAACTGTTGTACCTCTCTCTCACTTAACTATATCTGTCTGTGGCGCTTTGTCTCTTTCCACCTCAACTTGATTTTTGGCATCACACCAAATTACCCAAATTATTACTCACAAATATCTCCTACTGTGTTGTAGTCTAACTTATATTTAGCCAAAATATGTCAATGTAGATTCATCACAATTTTGCAGGATATGAATTAAGTTCATTTTCTTTACTGAAAAAGTTTGTTAATCCCATGTCTCTGTACTGCAATTGTTATCCGATGTGACTTTTATTTTTGTATTAATATATGACATTTTTTAAATTTTCCCTGGAACTGTTTCCCTTGTCCTCTGTTGAAAAGGCATTTTTTGTCCAGTCAGACTCACCTAGTCAACAAATGGAAATAAATAAATAATAAATATATTTTTACTGTTAAGAGTTTTGTGGAAGGTACCCTTACCTGTTTTTTCAACCTTAAACCACACACTAAGACTCGAGATAAACTGTACTAGATACATTCTTTTTTTTCAAACTATTACTATTATATATTAAGCTTAAACCATTTCTGTTTAAAAATATAATCATTTTGTTCTGATAAAATGTGAGGCAGAATTTAGTTCAAAGCATTAGCAGAAGCCAGTGCCCTGGAGAAATACAGAATCTAAAATATCTCTTCCTAGCAAACGGAAGCCCACCCTGAGTGCAGAAAGAAAGAAGCACTTTGGAAAAAAACAGAATAGCTATGCTCAGTGAATGGTACTTCTGCTTTATATTTGCATCTGCTGACTTGCTTTTCAAAAAAAAAAGGCTATGGGATATATTTTAATGAAAAATATGTGTCCAAATCCATTTAAGTTGCTAATTTTTGTGATTAAAATCCACTCTTAACAATATGGAATTATTTTATTACAGACTGACTTTATATACAGCATTCATTATTTATACATTTAGTATAACACTGTCAGTATGTACATCAGGTTGTACAGTTACATTTAAACCATTGGGTACATTTTCTCATATGAATACTACAGTGCAGTTTAAGAGGGGTATAGTATTCCTTTGCAGAGACATTAAACCAAAGACTCATCTGACTGAGTTGGCATTTAATGTTAAGACTTCCATCCATGATACTTACCAGTGAAGGGCATGAAAGTTGTCCTGACCACATACCATATAATCAGTTTAGTACCACACATTTCTCCTTTGAAAAAGACCATAATACTAATAGATTTACTAGCTCAAAACAAGCAAATAAGCAAACATTGCATTCTGTGGCCCATACACTGCAAAGAATAATAGCCTGTAAAAAGCATAGTCTTAACATAAAACACATCATTTACTGTTAGAATTCTATTACAATTTATTTTATTTTGATTTGCTTAAACTGAAACCATAAGCATAATGGTTCTATTTACCTTTAGAATGATATCAGCTACTCTGGTGTACTTGTACCGGATAAGGACTCCAAGCCCTATAGGGATAAGAGTGCTACACAGGGTAAGAGTTACTGCTCCAAAGGGCAGCAGCTGTACCAAAGGGGTGTCAATCCAAGGTCGGCTATAAATCCACAAACAAAGTGGCATAAGGAGCAGAGCCAACACAGTGGAAGATGTTGTCATAATAATGCTGTAAGAAGAAAAAAAAAAAGCATGAGTTCAGAGGGGCAGATATCCGGCACAACAGATCCGTTATGAGACTAGACTATCTGACATTCATTGGGGAGCATATGTTCTGTAAAAGAATGGTGTTTATAACATTGTTTTAATAGAAAAGCAACATTTCTAAATTATGTAGGCTTTATAACTTAAAAAAATCCATACTTCAAAAGGAAATTTGAGCTGAAAGTATAATTTCCATGGTTTGAATGATATCTCAAGGTCAATTTTAATTCATCAAGTTTATCAAAAGAACATTCAATGTAATTGTCACATTTTTGGGGTGTTACAACTTTCCTCAAGGTGTAGTTTCCTTGGTGTTGGTCATAATTAACTAACCCTGAATGAGAATTATGTACATTTACTTTATTGAAAGCCCCCCCATCACAACAATAAAACAGTTATCGCTAGTTATCTTACTTTTTGCTGGATACTGTTTCAAGCAGGTTGTTTTGATGAAAAGGTATTTCATGATTTGGCTTTGAAATATCAACATACAACCTTGCAATATGAAGAATAGTGGTAACCTTTGTACCTTGTCTGATATTCAGACAATTAACTGGAGAATGTAAATAAATGACTGTACAAACACATTTATAAAACTCAAATCAACAGAAAATCCAGTTGACCATCAGCCAATGTTAAAAATAAACTACTCTTTATTTAATGCAGAACATGTAAGTGCTTTCATGCTACATGGCACTTCATCAGACAAATATACATAAACTATTAAAACTGATATACTCTAGTTGAAATATGTGATCTAATTAGTGATTTTAATTGTATAGGTTAAGCACAGGCTTTAAAGAAATTGCATTATTTGTACCAGAAAAAAATCACAGCCTGTAGTTTCCACATACATTCATGTGCACATTTCTCAGTTAAGGATGTAATATTACCACCCCTCATGGATGCTTGAACCATAACCTGTGTATCATTGTTATTTTTTTACATTTTTCATTTTGCTAAAACATTATTTAATTTTTCTTTTTTAATACCATATAGATGCTCACTTATTCTTTCCTTCAGTGATCTATTTGTTTTTCCAGCATAAACACAGCTGCACTCTTGACAAATCGCCAGATAAATTCAAGTTAATACGATTGCAATCAGCATATATCTTACTTCTATAAGGCTCTACAGTAGAGGATGTTTAACATTCAGACCTTTTCAAAATGCAGCTGCAATGGTTACAATTACAGCATGGAAACATTCCCAGTTTGTTATGCAAGTATTTAACATCATTTTTATTATAAAGCAGCCATTTCAAGGACTTCTTGTTTTTAAAATAAAATGAAAGAACATCACCTACAATTTCCTTAATTTATTTGCAGTGTGTTTGAATATGGGCCAGCTTGGTTTCAAGATCTCACAAATCTCATTTATGTTCCTTGACTAGATTAAAGGAACTCTAACGTGATGATTATCCCTATGTTTGACCTCGTCTGACATCACTACACTTTAGACGCCCAAATAGATGAAATACCGGGAAGCGTTGTCCTAGAACTAACTCAATACCTGTACTGCTACCTACACAGTCAAATTCTGACTATAGAACTAGTAAAGAAGAAAGGATTATTTGAAAACAGTGACAGCAAATTGCTTCTAATATCAGTAATTGTTTGTAGTTTAAATCATCTGATTTTTTAATGAACAGAATCCCTGGATAAGGAATCGGCATAAAGGGAATATTAAAGAAAATGAAAATATATTACATTATACATAGCTTATGCACAGCTTCAAAGAAGTGCATCTCCATTTACCTTTTAAACAACTGACATCATAATAGCAGTATTTTTTTATTTAGTCCTGACTGTTAATGTTAGACCTAGACACAACAGCATTTCTGAAAGCATTTTATGAACAGATTTCTGTGTGCACTTGGAGATCATGGGAATCATCATACACAGGTTTTCAGGTTACACTTCCTTGTCCTGAAAAAAATAATGATATATATTTATTTACATTGTCCTATGTAGGACACCTACAAGAAAAAATAAATAAATATATAGATACACACACACACACACACACACACACACACACACACACACACACACACACACACACACACACACACACACACACACACACACACACACACACACACACACACACACACATATAAAGTGTTAGTATTCCTGCTGCTACCTAGTAGGAGGGATAAGAAACTACTGGAGAGGGGACCTGAAACAATTCTTTATCTCTCTTACCATTGTTCAAACTGTTGTTTTTAATGGATATTTTCTAAGCATGGTAACCTTCAATGACTGAGCCAGAATTTTGGAAGAAGTGAAATAAACTGCAGGTTTTTTACATGAGCTCAAAGCTTCCGAAATCCATCTTTTAGGGCATTTCTGTACCTTCTCTTAGTTATAATCTATTCTCAGGCTGCTGTACGTCACAAAAAGTGTAACTCCTTATGATCAGGATTTGCAGGATATTGTTTTGATTGCCCTGCTATGATGACATAGCATTTCACAGTTTTAATTTCCAAGTACCCTTTAGTCATTTTTCCCTGATATGTGATGATGCATGACTGGAAGAGACAGTTGAAGGCAGAGAACTTAGCCCCTGGAAAGTATAGAAAAGGGTATTTTTCTTTGTGTTCTTAAAAATGACAACTGTAATTAAAATGTCAGTAATAAAAATTAATTTAGATTCATTTTAAGCACAGATATATATTTTTCTTCCTTTGTATCAGGGAAAATGCAGAAGATCATAGTTGAAGAATGCAAGAAGAACAGTTAAATGTCTATCTGCCCCCAAAAACAACTATTTCATCCATGTAGAGTGAGAGTAAAGCAGGGTTATCAGGCAAATATAACTCAGAAATTTCTACGTTAATTTTCCATTTATTGTTTTCTTTACCAGCTGGAGCAATACAGAGAAGGGAAGACATGCAAGCACTAAAGCATTAGCATTCAGAAAAAAGTAATGAACTACAAGTCAATGTTTTTCTGCAGGTCAGTGTGTTTGAATTTTATAACCTCTTGCTGCTTACAGCATGACTGTAAATAAGTCAGATCAGTTGTTTGTAGACTGCCCTGGAAAACACCTTTTGGGACTGTTCTGGATATATGTTATATATATATATATATATATATATATATATATATATATATATATATACACACACACACACACACACACACACACACACACACACACACACACACACACACACACACACACACACACACACACACACACGAGTTCACTTTATAATCTCGAAATACTGAAATATCAAATTTCAGTATTTCGAGCCTATAAAGCTGAACTTCCAAAATAACGAAACTTCATAACCACAAATCCGGAAATGTCGAATTCGCAGTTGTGGTGGTGCGCGAAGTGATGTGGGATGTACTGTGTGCCTGATTTACGGTTTGTATGTGGATATGGTTGGAGATTTCGGTAAGTGAATATTTTTTTAAGTGTATTGGGTAGGGATTTGAGTGTATGTGAGTGTGTTCGGAAGTTGTAGGTGTGGGTTAGGGTAGGTAGGTAGGTAAGAGTATCAGTGTGTCATTGTTGAAAGTGGTAGTGTTTGTACATTTGTGATGTGTGTGTGTGAGGGGACTGTAGAGTGTGTAGTGGTGAGTTTGCTGTCTTTTTCTGTTTGGTGTGATCTCAGAGTTAGTATATATAAGTAGCGGGGGTGCAGGGGGGCTTGCCCCCCTGCTTATATGTAGGGTAGGTTTGTGTATTTGTATTGTTGTGTTTGTGTGTGTTTTGTTTGTTTGTTGTAGTATGGGGAGGACGGTATATGTGTTGTGTGGTGTATGGTGTGTTTATGTTCGTGATTTTTTATTTTGCACTTTTGGGGTTTCGGTGTTTTGGTTTTTCGGCTTTATAGTCTCGAGATACTGAAATTTGATATTTCATTATTTCAAGATTATAAAGTGACTCTACATATATATATATATATATATATATATATATATATATATATATATATATATATTCAGTTTTTTTTATAAATTATCACTTAAGACACAGACAAACATACATTAATATAAAATAAAACAAACTATATTAACATGTTTCTAGTTGCATACATTATACATCACATATGCTATATATCTTTGGGTCAATATTGAATGTTCAAACATTCAAAATTCCAAATCTTATATGGTCAACACCATATGATCGGATTTTTGAATGTTTGAACGTTGTAACAGAGATCTCTGTACAGCGCGGAATGGGAAGATTTCCCTTTTCTGCTCTGTAGTCCGTTCTCGGAGTTGGTATATTTAAAGAGCGGGGGGGGGTTGAGAGGTGAAGGGTTGCTTGCCCCCTGCTTAGAGCGTTTAGGTAGGTGTTTTGTGTAGTTTATTTTTTTTTATTAGATATTCGAACTTTTGCAAGTTCAATCATATGGTGTCGACCATATGGTAGTCGAACTTTCAAACTTTCGAGTTTCTTATATAGACCCATATCTCAAGTCATCTCAAGCTTCATTCATTAATATTCAGATTGTCATTGCTGTTATAAGGCTTGCCCCTGACGTTGGGGGGTGCAGGGGGCTAAAATGTATTTTTGGTGTATGCAGTTCAGGGATTTCAATCCTCGCTATATTTGTTTTGTCTACTCATAGAGGTAGCATCCATTTCATATCCCCTTTTTACTTCCAGTATGCACATACCACACTTAAACCAGTTGCAGTATCTTTAACGTTCATATCGAGACTGTCCTTAGTATAGGTCGTTATCTTATTTAATCTCTATATCATGACAATCCACAGTATATGACATTATCATACACAAATACATGAAACTTACTTTGAAAAAAATAATGGAACAAAATCAGACGTTTTATATCTTAACGAAAATGTTATATGTTAGTGAAAACACGAATTCCAGGAAGAAAAGCTTTGTTATATGTGTATATAAACTCACTAGAGTATTTTGCATGTTTGATACAGTGAGCATGGTGTTTGATTGGGTATGACCCCTGATTCTGTAGTCCTAATTGAAGATTCCAAAAATCACAGAGAATGACAGATGTGCCTGAAGAAGCATGATTGAGAAGAACACCTTGCTTGAGAGGAACCATAGTGGGGAATTGTTGTTAATGGACTTCTGTGCTAGTCAATAGTGAACACAATCTTGGAACATTGGTATACATCATACCAGCGCACCCTGTACTAGTCAATAGTGAACACAATCTTGGAACATTGGTATACATCATACCAGCGCATCCTGTGCTAGTCAATAGTGAACACAATCTTGGAACACTGGTATACATCATACCAGCACACCCTGTGCTAGTCAATAGTGAACACAATCTTGGAACATTGGTATACATCATACCAGCACACCCTGTGCTAGTCAATAGCGAACACAGTCTTGGAACATTCATATTCATATCATAACCGTGCACCCTGTGCTAGTCAATAGTGAACACAATCTTGGAACATTGGTATACATCATACCAGCGCACCTTGATATACAAGCTGATGAGTGACTTTGTACTCATATCATCAGACTGCAGAATGGTGGAAGCAACACTCTCAAGAACTCTACATCCTGGTGGAACTGCCCACCTTAGAATAGGCAGTACCAGGGACAACTTTTTTGATTGGGTACAATTCTGCAAATGTGGTCACTGCAGTGACTAACAGTTCCTCTATGGCAAGGCAGTGAGAATGGAAAAAATTCAGGCAGAAATGCTGAAAGTACTAGAAACTGTTGGGATGTCATGGCCGATGTGATTTTATTTGTTGTGTGGAAGGTGTGGTTAGTACCCGTATATTGACAAATTCAGGTGCTGGTCACTATTTTCAGAAATAGGAACATAAGGATGTGTTCTTCCTTATAGAGCGATTTCATGCCATAGCCTCTATAGGAAAGCTTAGAATGAGATGTTGCAAAGGAGATTTCATCTGGATGTTGAGCCACTGATTTAGGAGAGGCAGTTAGATTTTAGCCTAGTCATGGAATAGTAGAAAAAATATTTTTCCTTGCATGGATGGGTCATGGGAGTTTGCCAATACTGTCAACATGTATTTTGCTGTCTTGGAGAGGGCACATGATTACAGATCGTGGAATGTCTTGTGGAAAGTTCTGTAGTGGTAGGTCCCAGGGCTGCTGCTGCTTGCATTTCTGTGTATGGTATAGTGATGGGAGGTCTGCATTCTCACTTTTATGTTTGATACATTTAAAGTGACCATAGGTCTGTACCAAGGGTGTGGACTGTCTCTCTTATTGCTGGGTATTAAAGTACATCTGAGGTTTGGAGAGTGTCCAGTTTAGGAACACGAGGGGTGATTATCCTCCTGGCCTCAAGTGACTGTGGTCTGTTGTGTGCAGTGGACATGCTCACTGCTGAAGAAGATGTCATAAAGATCAGTACCTCTTCATCAGGATGGACTGTTTTCTGTTGGTGAGAATGGAGTAGCTTCCTCAGGGAGAAGAGTTTAAGTAACATGGAGGTCTCGTTCATATGTGATGGCAACGGGGAGTGGGAGACTGACCTGTAGATGGGTGCATCAATAGCAGAAGTGCAGGGGTTATACCTGACTGTGATGATGAAATAATTGCTACCATATAGGATAAAGCTGTCAGCTCTCAGTTTACTTGTCAGTCTATGTCCCTTACCTCACCTATAGTCACAAGCTTTGCGTAGTAACTCAAAGGCTGAGATTATGGATATAGATTCAAAAGTTAAAGAGTCAAAGAAAACTTTATTGTCATTTAGGAAACACAACTGCAACCTAAATGACATTTCGAGAATCAGCTTATCATCAGAGTACAGAGGCAAATTAAGTATAAAATGAATAAGAGATGACGTATATACAACTATTATAATGACTAATACATATAAAAAATACTCCTTATAACCTATTTTGAGTCAGGTAAAACTATCCAAGCATACAAACCTAAACATATGAACAAATAGTACTGTACATAGAAAAAGATAAGAAAAGACAGTTTGTTAGCAGTTATATAGCAGTTATATAGCAGGCGGTAATGAGGCTGTTTTGCAGGGTAGCTGGGCTAACACTTCATGATAGGTTAATGAGCTCAGCAGACCAGGAAGACTTTGAAAAACTGCTCCTGCCCCTTTGGCTTGAAAGGATTCAGTTGAGGTGGGTTTTGGCACCTAGTAAAGATGCCTCGTGAGGGAGGAGGTCCAGGCCCAGCCTACTGGGATGATGTTCCAGGGCAGACAGAATATGAAGAAGTGATTATCTTTCTTGCCTTTCCCAAGAATGTCTTGGAATCCTGCAGAATGAGCTAGAGCCTGCTACTGGGGATATGGAAGGCTGGTCTACCCTGTTCAGCTTGCTACTGATAGAACCCTCACCAGAACAAGATGCTTACAAAATGGCTGACTAGCTGGTTGGATGACTAGTTGGATGGGCAGAAGTTGGATGATCTGCCTTTCTTGCCTGATCACTCTTTGTTTTATTTTTACCTTGCGGCACTTGCTTCATAGTCAGATTTTGATGCTACAGTTCTTCAGTATAGAAATAAAGATATCAAAAATAATGATTCATTTTTGTGATATGATGTCCATCAAAGTTGTTGTCCACAAAACTCACTGCAAAAAAAAAAAAAATAAAAAAATAAAATAAAATAAATAAATAAAAAATTTTAACTCACTGCAAATTATGACTAACTTGTAAATCCAGGCCATATTGCACTGAACCCAGCAGGAAAGTAACTGTAACATCCCTCTTATTTACAAGCCTGCTTTAAGCATATACAATTTTCACAAATATTCAAGCTACACAACTGAGCAAGCTTAAACACTGCTATAATAAAATCCATCACTGCATTCCCCTGCAGAACCTGAACGGGTTAGAAATACCACACGAGATGCCATATACTCAGCTCATGATGACACATAAAATACTGCACCATCACTGAAATACACAAATCATAGTATTATAATAAAGTGCTACAAACACAAAAGGAACCTTTGATCAAGGGATCAGCAACTAATAGAATCCTAAAAACCCAACAACTCAAATGAGGACTCATAAGCATAGTATTCCCTTCACCGTCAGAAAAACATCTTCCTTGCTTTTAAAACCAATCTCAAACCAAATCTAAATCACACTAGAATCTGTAACTGAACTGAATCTCCAGGATACAAATACTCAAAACAGTCAACATATCCTCTTTGCACTTCTTAAAACTTATCTTCCAAGGAGAATTGCATGTATAATTCTCTCCTTTCAGCTCATATATCAGTATGACTATTCATATTACTCTGGTTTTGCTCTCATGTTTTATACTCTGTAGTTTACTAATGTTGCTACATTTATACTGATAATTTCATGGTCCAGTGATGTTTTGCAGTGGGTGCTAATGTCACTTCTTAGAATTCACTACACTTTATATCTTTGTATGATAATTACTTTGCTCTACTTTTAATGAATTGCAATGTTTTTTTTTTAAACTATCCTTTTTTAGTTGCTCTAAATGTTGTTATATTGCACATTGACTATTTCTTGAAACTTTCCTCCCTGAGTCTCAGATGAAAAGAGGCAATGTAACCAACTTGGATTTTCCTGGTAAATAACGTAAGTAATTCCTTGCAGCTAAGCTTTGCCAGTTCAATTTCAACTGATCCCTTCCTATAAAGGATTTACATATGTAAAGAAGTACATGGAGAAAACAATAATTTATTACTTTTCACAATGAGAACTTGTAGATATATTTGGTAACTCATGTCTTTCATTCTAATGCATCCATGTGCTTCTGTCTTGGAGTCAGGTGTGTATCTCTGGATGTGTGAGATCTTGACTTGTGATTTCTTCATTGCATATATTGAGGGAAAGTACAGCTAGAACAGGCACGAACAGTCAAATATATAAATAATACGTTAAGAGGAAACAAGATATCTAAAAATATCATACATTTATATAGGCGAAGAGACTTTTTAATCATGAAGATTATTTAAAATGCTATATGAATTTTACACAACAGTCATATTAGCACATAAAGTATTTATATACTATGGAGTATAAAAAATGTCAATTGTTACATATATATGTTATATGATCCATGTATAAAATGTGATGTGAAAAAGTCATTACAACAGTTTTGCTCCTACAAATAGTTATTGTAATGCTAAAGCAATGATGGGTGACTCCAGAGAGACAGAATCATGGAAATGAAAGGGTAATAATCTTTCTGATTTTGGCTCAAACCCATAACCTCCAGCATACAGTGATAGTATAACTGTCAATGGACCAGCAAAAGCATCTTCATAGATAGCTGTTGAGTTTTCCCCTAAGAACTTTATCCTTTCAACTAGGAAATTCCCAGCATGGCAATGTGTGTATGTTTGTAATCTGTGCTGCATTTATAGAAAAAAATAACATTTGAAACAATATGCTGCATTTGCTGTCATTAGCCGCGGTGGTGCAGCGGTATCGTTGTCACCTCACAACAAGAGGTTCTCCTGTTCGATTCTCGGCTGGAGCGCCTTCTGTGTGGAGTCTGCATGTCCTCCCCGCGGTTGAGTGGTGTTCGAAAGACATGCGTGAATGGGCGTGCCTTCATTGAAGGTTGGGCGTCGAGCTGGCACCTCGGCACCGTAAGAATCTACTGCCAATCGTTAGCGGACCGGAGTTCTGCTGTGGCGACCCCTAACTGGAAAAGCCGAAAGAAGAAGAACAACATGTTCCTCTATGGTCACTACACGTAAAATATAAAAAACTGAATTCTGAACATAGAGGGCATGTATAGACGAACATACTATATATAACTGATAAAACATACTGACATTAAATGACTAAAGGTGAGATTCACAGATATTGCTCGCATGACATAAGGCCAGTGATCAGTGAAACACAGGGAAAAGGATTACTCCTGATTCCAAAACAGCTGCAGAATTTGACTGCAGAAGTGTTATGTTATTGCACACCATGCAAGCAGCTGATGGACACTACATATGCAAATGAACTACAGAGCTTGAAAACAAGCAATAATGTAATTCAGAGACAAATATTTTGGGCACAAAAAAGCTTGATCAGGTTGTAAGGCAAAGACAGAATGATAAAGAAGAGAGTTATCAGACACCCTTCATAAGGGCTGCTAACAACAACCTTCTCGCCAATCGCCTGGACATCAAAGGCAGATGGAAGGAGTCATTCCACCAACTTCTGAATGAAGAAATCCCCCTACAAAAGCTATTCTTCCCCGGACACTGCCTAAGATGAGAGAGAAAGAGGAGACCACTCTAGAAGAAGTAAGCAAAGTGCTAAGGAAAAGGAAGTCAGGGGCAGCAGGCACAGATGAATGCACATCAGATATGACCACGATGATGATTGATGTATGGAGCACAGTAGGACCTTATCAGCTCCCACATGCATCTGTCTAAAACACATAGTAATAACTGAAATGCAAAAAACATACATATAAATGTAAGAATACGTAATACATGCATCCACTGATACACCTTTCATATATAATAGAGCAGGGCAGTATAAATTCATCAGTATAGATTTGTAGCAACATAACCACCTCCACTTGCAGAGATAATCTGTACTGTTAGCATTGCTGCCCATTAAGGGCTTGTAACAATACAAGAGCCCATGTGACATCTCTATCAGACAGAGCACTGAAGACCAGATGAGCTGCATTGAATACTAGTGTGCAGGAATGGGTAATTATGCTAATGTAGTTCAGCATGCCTCTGACCTAATTTGGTCATTCCTAGGTATAATAACAATGGTCTATAGCACATAACTCCACTCTTGCCGTATGTAACACCGAATGACTGCTTCTAGGTATAATATTCTGTGAGCATACAGGTACTATTCTGGGGTAAAGTGTGCAAATTGCTGCTCTGCTGTGCTCTTTCAACACAGAGGTGTGCCCAACCTAGAGTGCTTTGTGCACTATGACTCTTCATAATGCACAGTGCTTTCCTGTCGTTCTACCTCAACATAAATGTGTAATCCATTCCCATAGCATCTTTGCAGCATAACCTTTCACCTTATATATAGCAATTTATCCTGATTGTTAAGGATATAAACTACTAATATGCCATATAACAGGCCTGTGTGTTTTGTCTCTCTCAGCCACCACTTGCATATTCTGTGACTGAGCAAATCAGTTAACCAGTCAGTGCTCTGGGGCCACTCTCGACAACAGACATCTGCCTTGTGAGTCTAACCTACTTACCTAATATGTCTATGCACACAATATCTGAAGAGAAATCTGATACATTCTAGCACTGTGTTATGCAAAGGCACCCCTCCTGCAACAATTTGTATACATACCTCATTTTCTAAGTGCTTTAAGCACTGTGTCTTACATTGGTCCCCAGCTTGCAGTGTTACTGTACTGTCCCTCTATATGCATACATACATGCATACATACACACATGATATATACAAATATTTCAAATATTCCTTGACTTTATAAATCTTTTTGTACAGCCTAGTCTTACAATTATCATTAACCAATTGGTTGATATGATCAGAGAAAAAAAGGAAAGCTGGATCTACCCATACTCCCTGGTCCTTAAATGAATCCACTGCTTCAATTACTGTTGAATCCACTGCTTCAATCACTGTGTGCTGTATTAAATATTCCACATTCAGTCTATGTTTCCCAAATTTCAGGTGCTTAGATTTTGATGTATTTATCACTGTATTATTCTTCTGTGTCCAGATGGTCAGTTTACTCAAGTTCTACTGCAGACATGCCCTGACTATAAAAGATGTAATCAGTTTACTCATTACTCAAGTCACCTGCACATAGCCTGTAGAATACCTCAGATGAAAACATCAAATCTGAAAGGTACAACCGAAATAAGTATGGGCCCAGGACAGAGCCCTGTAGGACACCCTGACTATAACTTAGAATTTCACCTGTCTAGTTGCTGTATGATACTTCCATGACCTATCTATAAGCCCCGCAGCTGTCAATCTTATCAAGATTACAATAATACCTAGTTGTTCTAATTGATTGATCCATGCTTTGTGCATGACCCTATCAAAGGCTGAAGTTAAGTCTATATAAATTACATCACATCACAATTTTTTCATTTATAGCTGCTTTCAAATTATTATGAAATATCATGTTATAGTTAGTTATAGCTCTAGTTTCAACTTATGCATGCTGATATATGGTTTGAAGTCCCAGCCATTTCCAGTTCTGAGAGTAATTTATCCAAAATAATGTTCACCATTATTTTTCTACAACAAGAAAGTCAACTTACAGATCTACATGACTGGGTTTGTCCTCTTCCCCTTTCCCGTAAAGATGGGTTTAGCAAGTGCATGCCTCCAAAGTTTATGAATCTATCCATACTTAAATGACCTAGTGAATAACAAATATAAAGGTAATGTAAATTTATGTTGCAGTGTTTTCAGGTCATTATTTCTGATTCCTCTATGTGCTTTGTTTGGATATAGTTTCCATAATACTTTTTCAGTATAATCTAATTTGATTTCAATACCTGAAGTTACCTGGATATTATTAGCACAAATTACCACCCACTTTATGGAACCAAACTGTTTTAAATAATATTTTATAAATATGCAACCTGTTGTTTTGAAACTAAATTTCAGCATCTACATGCAGTTTATTGATATGTATGTTGGGACAATATGATCAAATTTTCAAAACTTCAAATATTAAAAAGCAAAAACAAAAAGTTTCTTTTTTTTTACATTATTGCAGGGAGCAATATATGCATATGTATATATATATATATATATATATATATATATATATATATATATATATATAAAACACACACACACACACACACATATATATATATATATATATACATATATATATATATATATATATATATATATATATATATATATATAGATATATATCCCTTTTGCTCACTGTAGTGCGATCTTGGAGTTGGTATATTTTATTTGCAAGGTGAGTGGGGTGTGTGTAGGGTGCATGGAGGGGGCTTGACCCTTGCAAAAATGTGAAAAAAAAGAAACTTTTTGATTTTATTTTTTTAATGTTTGAAGTTCCGAAAATTCAATCATATGGTCTTAACTGTATGATTTTCGAATTTTCGGAACTTCGATCGTCTGATAGGGATCTATGTATATATATATATATATATATATATATATATATATATATATATATATATGGGTCTACTGCTTTTCATCGAATACCACGTATTTGAAAAAGAGTAGTAGACCGCTCAGTTATGCGAAAGTGCACTTATTCGAAAGTGCACTTTCGCGAACTCAGCTTCTACGAACGGATCACACCACAGTGGAGGACAGCAGGAAAACATGCTATGTCCTCCACTGTGGTGCGGTAGTTATGGACCTTAGGGTTAGGGCACAGGTCATGGTAAGGGGATAGCCCTACTAGCTATCCCCTTACCATGACCCGTGCCCTAACCCTAAGGTCCGCAACTACTGCACTAAAATCAGTAGTAGCCCATTCACTGAAGCGGGTTTTGCGAAAGTGCACTTTCGATTAAGTGCACTTTCGCGTAACCCAGGGTCTACTGTGTGAGTTTGAAGAAGTGTATTTTCGAACTTATACAGTAGACCCATATATATATATATATATATATATATATATATATATATATATATATATGTGTGTGTGTGTGTGTGTGTGTGTGTGTGTGTATATTTATGTATATTTATATATATAAATATAAGAATATATATATATATATATATATATATATATATATATATATATATATATATACATATATATATATATATATATATATATATATATACATATATATGGGTTTTTTTTTTGCATTCACATAATTTCTGTTTTCCTTCTGCCATCCTTCCACTGAATGCATCACTCCAGTTAGTTTTACATAATGACTGTTTTGCTTCTATATAGTCTGTTATTAATGTTCTGTGCAGTGGTTTAACCTTTATAACAGACAATCCAAAAGGAAAAAACACTTTAATGACAAAACACAGCAGAGCTTTCGGACATAATCCTTCTTCAATACTACAAACTTATAAAATTTCTTTCATCTTATATACAGGCCCAAAGTAGTCATGTGGTTAGCAGCCCAAAAATCACATGACCATAAGTATCACTCAATAAGGCAAAGTTAAAACAACACAGATAGCAATGATTCTATAGTACATAACAAAAATTTAAATAATTTAAAATTCAGCTTGCTAATATGATTAATAATCAAAGTTACACATAAAATTCATATTATAAAATTCATATTGTAGAAACAATATACATAATTATAAATTCAATCTACTGACCTTAACCAAAATTGGTTTAAGGCTCAGCATACTGTTCAAGCCAGGGGAACGGTCACCAGCAAACCTTAAAATCCACTCATATTCTTTAATTTCTAAGAAGTTATTTATATCACCACCTCTTGGGGAGGGGAAAACAATGTCAATAACCCTGAATTTAAAAACATAACATATGCTTATATAAAGCATTTGTTTCGACACATCTTCTAATTTCAGACTTATGCTCTGTAATCCTCTCTTTCAACCTACGAGTGGTTTTGCCTACATAAAAAGATTTGCATAACACACAGGTAGCCAAATACACTATATGTGTTGTGTGACAAGTAGCTGAAACATAAAATTTAAAAGTTTTCCCTGTTACTGGATGAACAAAAAGGTCACTCCCTGTGTCAAAAATATCTCCACAGCATGAACAATTGTGGCATTTACATGTACCATACTTAGAGGAAAGCGTTTTCACAATGTTGGTAGAAAAATCCTTATAACATAATGAATTGTTAAAGTTCTCATGTTCCTATAGGCAAATAAAGGTCTATCACCCAATAAGGCCTTTAGTTCATTTGAAGCCATTAGTATCAACCAGTTCTTAAATATTATTTGCTTTATGGATGGTGTTGTAAGACTATATGCAGTTACATATCTAGTCACGTCCATACGCACATTCGTACTATTCATAGGTAAGGCATCTGACTCCAGTGGGTCAGATAGGAAGGTAGGAGCAAACTTAGTCTTCCTCTCCTGCATCACCTTATCTTTCTCCACAGAGAGTAGGACATTATCATATCCACTAGCAGAAAAATCCGCTAACATATCCTTTAATTGTAACTCAAAACAGCAGTCATCAGTATTAAGCCTACTCAACCTTCCTAACTGGGACCTCACAATACCTTTAAAGATGTGTGGTGCATGCATGCTATGAAAGTGGGTGTATCTACCAGCACACACATCCTTTCTATGTGACTTAGTATTCATATGTCCATCCTTAAATATAACTTCTACATCCAAAAACACAATTTCAGTCTTGGAACAGCTCATTTTAAACTTTAGAACGGAAGAAGCTCTATTCAAATAGTCCAAAAACATATTCAATATATCCAAGCTGCCCTTCCAAAGTAGGAAACAATCGTCAACAAAATGTTGGAAAAATCTAATATGTTGTCTATAAGGGTTTAGATCACTCAAAATATGCTTCCTTTCCCACTGGTAGAGCACTAGGTTAGCATAGGTGTTGGCTATGGAAGTACCCATAGCCACACCAGTGAGCTGAAGGTACGTAAGTTCATTAAAGAGGAAAACATTATTCTTTAAAACCACATCTAGAAGGCTACACCACATTTCTATTTTACCATAATCAGGGTTTGGACATGAAGTCAAAAAATCTCTCAAAAGGTCAATCCCATCATCATTCGGTATGACCGTGAAAAGAGAGACAATGTCCAGAGTTACCAAATAATACTCATTATTCATCATTTGTTCCTTCTCAGTGTCATAGCTTACTCGTAACTTCTGTAAAAAATCAAATGTGTCACGTAGAACTGAATCACAATTATTCAAAAAAGGTTGTAACTGACCATGTAAATAAACTGACAGGGGTTCGGTCACCCAACCTGCTCCTGAGACGATGGGTCTCATAGGTGGATCCATGATTGACTTATGGATGTTAGGTATTCCATATAGGCGGGGTGTCACAGGACAAGGAACTGTTAAATAATTAAATAAATCAAGATCTATCTGACCCTGCAGCTGTAAGTCATAGATGACCATATTAACATACGATATACATTTTTTTACATCCATGCCAGTGATGCGTTTAAAAGCAGTAGTATCCTCCAGCAAACAAGACATAGTATCTAAGTATTTGTCACGTTCCATGAGCACCACTACCCCTCCCTTATCAGCTTGTTTAATTATTATTTCTTTACAGGAGCACAGATCTTTAAATGCTTTAAACTCATCCAGTGTCAAGTTGTACTCATTCCTTTTACTCTTATTACTACTCTCATACAATTGCCTAATTTGTACTTCATATAAATCATGAAAAGCCTTCACTATTGGTAC
The DNA here is from genome assembly GCF_019279795.1 of Protopterus annectens. Classification (NCBI taxonomy): domain Eukaryota; kingdom Metazoa; phylum Chordata; order Ceratodontiformes; family Protopteridae; genus Protopterus; species Protopterus annectens. The sequence continues at coordinate 24,340,212 of NC_056748.1, read as the reverse complement.
AGCAATAGGTATAAAAGTACTGAGGCGCTTAAAGCCTCTTTCTACTATAGATGATTGACCAAACAACAACTTTAAGTTTAACATTCTGGTGAATTTTTTCAAGTCAGTTAGTGCAGACACCAGGTTATTTCCACCTGAAGGAATAAAGTTAAGCCCCTTTGAAAGTACTGATATATGGGCTTCTTGTAGCTGGAACGTTGATAAATTCAACGTACCTTTAATTATTTTCGGCCCATCTTGGCTGTGCCTAAAGGGCTGTTGAGCTTCCTTTTATTAGATGTCTCTGAGCGTACAACTGGGGAATTCCTCTGCGTCGTCGGTCGTTCTTTCACGGTTTCAGGTCGCTCCAGTGAAAAATGCTTTAAAGCAAAACTAAAAGTTCGTTGCTGTGATTTCCTCCCCACCTCATCATTTGTATTTCCAGGCGTTGTGATCACTCGCTTCGGTGTTACACAGGAATTAGAAGTCTCTGCCCCTATGGCTGGCGTTACGTGGGTCAAACCATTCACAGATTCAGATGGGGGGGGTTGTACTACATGCCTTTTATTCTGTTCATTAGAAACTGCATTAACGTCGCTAATATCGTCCAAAGTATCCAGGTTACTTCTTGTTTTGACTTTATGAGCGTACGAGTATTCATTTTTGGATCTATTGCTGTTATTTATAGGGACGTTCTCCCTGGGCCAAGAGAAGATATTCCCTCTGCCAAAATCATTGATGTCACGAACAAGTTTTCGTTTTTTAGTTGCTTCCATTCTGGCATCCAAAGTTTGTAGTCTCCCTACCATGTCATGAAAATGGTTAGACATATTTGAAAAGATAGGCATAGCCAATATATCATTTTCAAGGGTACAAATATCTTTCTTCAGGTCTTCCTCTATAGATAAAAAATACTCATTCATGAGCAACATATAGTCCAAGCCTAATTGGATATTCAGCTGTTGCCACTTTTTTAGCAGCTCTGGGTATGCGTTCTAATATGAGGGCATTTTAAGAATACGTAGCCCTCTGGGAACAATCCCTCTGTCCATGTATGCTAAAAAACTAAAACGTTGCCATTGCAAACGTTTAAAAGTGTTAGCCTTTCTTTCTAATGTTTGTAACACTTTGTTAAATTCAGAGACAGCATCTGTGTCAGGTACAGCAGGATCCACAATTACAGGATTCATTTCCTCAGCAAACGTTAATAAAGGATTTGTCTCAACATTTATTAGAGACTTAACAGAAACAGTTACACTTGCCATATCAGACTAGCAGGCTGCAAAACGGACCTTGATGGTGGAAAATCCTCACGGCAAATTTATAACAAATATCAAAAGTGCCAAAGTACTGCAAGCAGACAATCCAAAAGGAAAAACCACTTTAATGACAAAACACAGCAGAGCTTTCGGACATAATCCTTCTTCAATACTACAAACTTATAAAATTTCTTTCATCTTATATACAGGCCCAAAGTAGTCATGTGGTTAGCAGCCCAAAAATCACATGACCACAAGTATCACTCAATAAGGCAAAGTTAAAACAACACAGATAGCAAATGATGAGGTGGGGAGGAAATCACAGCAACTAACTTTTAGTTTTGCTTCAAAGCGTTTTTCACTGGAGCGACCTGAAACCGTGAAAGAACGACCGACGACGCAGAGGAATTCCCCAGTTGTACGCTCAGAGGCATCTAATAAAAGGAAGCTCAACAGCCCTTTAGTCACAGCCAAGATGGGTCGAAAATAATTAAAGGTACGTTGAATTTATCAACGTTCCAGCTACAAGATGCCCATATATCAGTACTTTCAAAGGGGCTTAACTTTATTCCTTCAGGTGGAAATGACCTGGTGTCTGCACTAACTGACTTGAAAAAATTCACCAGAATGTTAAACTTAAAGTTGTTGTTTGGTCAATCATCTATAGTAGAAAGAGGCTTTAAGCGCCTCAGTACTTTTATACCTATTGCTGTATTGGTCAATCATCTATAGTAGAAAGAGGCTTTAAGCGCCTCAGTACTTTTATACCTATTGCTGTACCAATAGTGAAGGCTTTTCATGATTTATGTGAAGTACAAATTAGGCAATTGTATGAGAGTAGTAATAAGAGCAAAAGGAATGAGTACAACTTGACACTGGATGAGTTTAAAGCATTTAAAGATCTGTGCTCCTGTAAAGAAATAATAATTAAACAAGCTGATAAGGGAGGGATAGTGGTGCTCATGGAATGTGACAAATACTTAGATACTATGTCCTGTTTGCTGGAGGATACTACTGCTTTTAAATGCATCACTGGCATGGATGTAAAAAAATGTATATCGTATGTTAATATGGTCATCTATGACTTACAGCTGCAGGGTCAGATAGATCTTGATTTATTTAATTATTTAACAGTTCCTTGTCCTGTGACACCCCGCCTATATGGAATACCCAAGATTCATAAGTCAATCATGGATCCACCTATGAGACCCATTGTCTCAGGAGCAGGTTGGGTGACCGAACCCCTGTCAGTTTATTTACATGGTCAGTTACAACCTTTTTTGAATAATTGTGATTCAGTTCTACGTGACACATTTGATTTTTTACAGAAGTTACGAGTAAGCTATGACACTGAGAAGGAACAAATGATGAATAATGAGTATTATTTGGTAACTCTGGACATTGTCTCTCTTTTCACGGTCATACCGAATGATGATGGGATTGACCTTTTGAGAGATTTTTTGACTTCATGTCCAAACCCTGATTATGGTAAAATAGAAATGTGGTGTAGCCTTCTAGATGTGGTTTTAAAGAATAATGTTTTCCTCTTTAATGAACTTACGCACTTCAGCTCACTGGTGTGGCTATGGGTACTTCCATAGCCAACACCTATGCTAACCTAGTGCTCTACCAGTGGGAAAGTAAGCATATTTTGAGTGATCTAAACCCTTATAGACAACATATTAGATTTTTCCAACATTTTGTTGACGATTGTTTCCTACTTTGGAAGGGCAGCTTGGATATATTGAATATGTTTTTGGACTATTTGAATAGAGCTTCTTCCGTTCTAAAGTTTAAAATGAGCTGTTCCAAGACTGAAATTGTGTTTTTGGATGTAGAAGTTATATTTAAGGATGGACATATGAATACTAAGTCACATAGAAAGGATGTGTGTGCTGGTAGATACACCCACTTTCATAGCATGCATGTACCACACATCTTTAAAGGTATTGTGAGGTCCCAGTTAGGAAGGTTGAGTAGGCTTAATACTGATGACTGCTGTTTTGAGTTACAATTAAAGGATATGTTAGCAGATTTTTCAGCTAGTGGATATGATAATGTCCTACTCTCTGTGGAGAAAGATAAGGTGATGCAGGAGAGGAAGACTAAGTTTGCTCCTACCTTCCTATCTGACCCACTGGAGTCAGATGCCTTACCTATGAATAGTACGAATGTGCGTATGGACGTGACTAGATATGTAACTGCATATAGTCTTACAACACCATCCATAAAGCAAATAATATTTAAGAACTGGTTGATACTAATGGCTTCAAATGAACTAAAGGCCTTATTGGGTGATAGACCTTTATTTGCCTATAGGAACATGAGAACTTTAAAAATTCATTATGTTATAAGGATTTTTCTACCAACATTGTGAAAACGCTTTCCTCTAAGTATGGTACATGTAAATGCCACAATTGTTCATGCTGTGGAGATATTTTTGACACAGGGAGTGACCTTTTTGTTCATCCAGTAACAGGGAAAACTTTTAAATTTTATGTTTCAGCTACTTGTCACACAACACATATAGTGTATTTGGCTACCTGTGTGTTATGCAAATCTTTTATGTAGGCAAAACCACTGTAGGTTGAAAGAGAGGATTACAGAGCATAAGTCTGAAATTAGAAGATGTGTCGAAACAAATGCTTTATATAAGCATATGTTAGATTGTGGACAAGATCATGTTTTTAAATTCAGGGTTATTGACATTGTTTTCCCTCCCAAGAGGTGGTGATATAAATAACTTCTTAGAAATTAAAGAATATGAGTGGATTTTAAGGTTTGCTGGTGACCGTTCTCCTGGCTTGAACAGTATGCTGAGCCTTAAACCAATTTTGGTTAAGCTCAGTAGATTGAATTTATAATTATGTATATTGTTTCTACAATATGAATTTTATAATATGAATTTTATGTGTAATTTTGATTATTAATCATATTAGCAAGCTGAATTTTAAATTATTAAAATTTTTGTTATGTACTATAGAATCATTGCTATCTGTGTTGTTTTAACTTTGCCTTATTGAGTGATACTTATGGTCATGTGATTTTTGGGCTGCTAACCACATGACTACTTTGGGCCTGTATATAAGATGAAAGAAATTTTGTAAGTTTGTAGTATTGAAGAAGGATGATGTCTGAAAGCTCTGCTGTGTTTTGTCATTAAAGTGGTTTTTCCTTTTGGATTGTCTGCTTGCAGTACTTTGGCACTTTTGATATTTGTTAACCTTTATAACCCCATGATCACTGCGCATCAAAGATAGTAATACTTGACATGAAATAACAATCATCTCTTTAGGAACATAAACAATGCTGAGTATGTTCCTTTCCCTGGTAGGGTTATTTGTAATTTGGAATAAGTGTTTTCCTTAACATGCACTGTAAATACTTTCCTTAGTAATGTTGTAGAATCAATATTATTCCATTTTTTTCTGGTAAATTTAAGTCCCCAGCTACTATTATTTTCTGTCTTATGTTTCATTCAAGAACTGTATGAATTCCTCTAAGTCATCAGCACTTGATTTTGGCAGTGTATACAACTCCAATAATTGTAATCTGTTCCTAGAATGTCTTTATTGTCATAATTACACAATCTACAGTAACAGTGTTATCATCAAACGTATCACAATTCTCATAACAATATTTAATCCCTGCTATAACACCTCCAGCTGATTTTTTTTGTTAGAACGTCTGTTACAGAAAAAAAGAAACATTTATACCGTGACAGAACTGGTTTCCAATCATTGTTCTTTAACCATGTTTCACAAACAGTAACAACATCAATCTTACATGAATGTAACAAATTTTACATAAAAAAACTTTATTGTTAATGCTCTTTGTATTAACAAGCAGCACAGATAAATCAAATGTTGCTATCTGTGAAATATTACATTTCTAATCTGTCAAAAATACTGTCTTACTATGACCATAAACTGAAAAACCACTAAAAAAACAAAATTGAGTCCAGCAGTGGGTAGATCAAACAAATTTATTTGAAGCACTATTCATTTAACAAATAGTCAAACCTCTTCAGATGAAGCAAGTACTAAAAAGACACACATTTTAAACTTCCCACTAGGGTATCATGTGGTTAAAATCAACCAATCAAATGAAACTAAAATAAAGGACCCCCTCCTAACACATTTTAGTAAACAATAAAGTAAAACATTACTTAATACATTAAAAATATTAAAAAATATTCTCATATTATAGACTTTATTCAACAATAAATGGTATCAAAACCGATAAGTCTATCTGTGAAAATTGCAACAATGGCCATCTTTCTAAGCTTCTAAGCTTCAAAAGACATGTAATAGAACATGAATCATTTATGTCTGGAAAATTATAGGCATTTGTTAAAATCTGCCAATACAAATCCAGCTTATTTAATTTAAGCATACTGGGACCACCCCTTCTATCAGGGGACACTTGATCAATAATTCTAAACTTAATATAGTGATCACTTTTAACCATAACGTGCGTAGCTAAAGCATTCTCTTCTTTATGTTTCTCAATTGCATAAAGATTTTCATAAATGCATTCATGGAGTCGCCACTCTGTTTTCCCTATATAAAATGCTTGGCATTTTTGACACTTTGCTAAGTAAACCACTAATTTTTTAATTACAAGTGAACTTAGACCTAGATTTAAAGGTCCTATTATTGATAGTGAAACTATTACCTACATCAATGTGTTTACAGAATTGACATATTTCACAACATGCCATACCAACATTTTTGATGTTGGATAATTACTATCTCTTGTTTCTAAAAGATTTTTTATGTTGCAGCCCCTACGGAATATTATTCTAGGCATATTACCCAATTTATCGAAGATGAATGCATCGTGTCCTAGTAGTGCCCGATTCTTATTAATTATGTACGTTAAATGTTGGCTGCCCATGTTAAAGGTTGTTACCAAACTTAGTCTGAAATTGGTAGTATTGGTGACATCTGCCAGATAAGACTCTAAACTACTGGTTGTCACTACCAGAACCTCAGACCCCCAAATTGGGGAATAAATACCAGTAGTTCTTTTAATTTGAACTTCTTCAATAAGGGACTCCACTAAATTCACTGGATAGCCTCGTGCAATGAACATTTTCTTAAGGTTGATACATTTGTCATAAAAATCATCTTCAAGGGATACAATTCTTGCTGCCCTTACCAATTGGCCTTTGACCACGGAACTCTTTTGGTGGTAAGGGTGACTACTAGGAAAGTGTATAAGTGAATTAGAGTATGCACTCTTTCTATATAATTTCACTGTATATCTCTTATTCACTTGGTCTTTCCTCAGATGTATATCCAAATATGCTATCTCAGCTTTATTAAACTCCCAAGTGAATTTTAAAAAATCAGTTGTCCCATTTAGATACTCTACTAAGTGATGTGCTTGTATGTCATTGCCCTTAAATAGAATGACGATATCATCCAGGAATCTTGTATAAAACAAGATAAAGTCCTGTATTTCCTGTTTCTTAAATATGTTTTATTTTTCCCAATACGCCATGACCATGTTAGCCATGACCATGTTAGCAAAGTTAGCACCGCACATTGCCTTGTTTTAGTGAAATATTGCAAAATAGCTGCTGTAAACATTCTCTTCCCTTGTCTTGACAAGTGGACTTCATCCTGTCTAAATATGTGTGCCCAAAATTAGGCTTGGATGCGCTACACATTTCCACTTTTTAAAACGAGACTTTTTTTCATGTAGATATTTATCCCAAAAATATTTTCATTCATGCTGATCTGACTCCTTTCTCTATGTGATTTGTGAAAATAATTCACCCTATTATCTGTGCAAGCTATGTTATCTAACATAGCTGTAGTTCTCTACTGATAGTCCTTAAAAATGAGATAATTTGAACTAACATGAAGAAATAATGGCCCATACTTCCTTACATGAAGGTGTTCTAAGGCCCTGCTCACAGCTTATATTGTTCCTGCCAAGAATTGTACTATTTGATGTTCATTATTGTTTCTGCAAACGCAAGTATCGTTTCCTTTAATAACTGAATCTCTTATTTCCACTATATAATTTTTTCATCAGATCTGAAAAATCTCCCTCTTCTCCTTTTAAAATATATGATGATGTTTCAACCGTTTGATGGAAATCCTAATATAACTATTGGTAATCAACTGATAGAATTAAAGAAATATCCATTTATTAAGGAATTAACTGTAAGGGATTTATACCCCTTCCTAGGAGTAGCGGTGCATGATATCTTAAAAGAGATGAATCTTCCCATCTCTTATTTAATTATAATGAGGCAGTTAAAAGATTTGGCCATAAATTATTTTACCAGTTCTGAAATAAAAAAAGAGGAACTAGTTATTTCAGGTCATCTGTGGGAAGCATTGCAACAAGATAGAAAATATATATCCTCAGCGTATAAAATGGCAAAAGAGAGAAAATATAATAATCATATTCTGTTATCCAAATACTGGAGAGAGAAATTGCCATCCCTAGACGACAGTAAAATAGTAGAGGCGTTTAACTTAACATTAAAATCCGTATCACTTCAAAAACTGGTCTTTACTCAATTGATGATATTTAACAATGCATATTATACCCATCTTACACTTCATAAATTTGATTCAAAAAAGTCACCTAAATGTCCACAGTGTGTAGATCAGACAGCAGACCTGTTACACATGTTCTGGAGTTGCAAGTGCATTTATAAATTATGGAATTCTTTAAAGTTACAACTACAAAAAATGGGTTACCAAAACTCAACACTCTCCTGGGAATTTCTGATTTTACATATTCCACCGGAGAATTTGGACAAAACAAAAAAAGATTGTAATTATGAATATTAGTTTACTAATGAAATTATATATAGCCACAAATTGGTTGAACCCAGCACAGGTGTCGTGGCAAAATTTCAGGCTGTTAGCGATTAAGCATATATTAGCGCACAAATTGTTAATTAGAAATAATAAGAAAAGTATAAACAGCATAAAAATTTGGGAACAAATCTTTAATATTATTTTGGCGTAGCGGTTCCTATCCACTTTCCATCAGGACATTCTGTATGTATACCAACACATTCTTGGATTAGATAGAAAATGTAGAAATAATACAAATTATTGGCTTGAGTTGGTTTATAATTGTCTATTGTAGATGCTTTTATGTTTAATTTTTTGTGATTTTAATTTCCTGTACTTGGTTAAAATGATATTTATTCTTAATGTATTATAGGGAAATTCAAAATGGAACTAAAACATTGGAAGCAATATTGTACATAATGTAAATAGTGTGTGAAATGTATAATGGTTTGGCAAAACAATAAAAATGATTATTGAAAAAAAAAAAGAAAAATCTCCCTCTTCTAATTTAGTAAAGTCTGCAATTTAAACTGTCACAAAAGAATAATCTTCATCAGCATCAGTCTTATTAATCTCACTGTTTTCAGCACTTATTCCACTTGGAAGCATACAGTTCTCATCTAGCTGTTTTTACTTCCACAGCCTGAGCCATGTTGTCAGCTTTGGTCTTTCTCCAGTTTTTTTCTTCCAGTGATGCTCATTAATTCTTCCACGTTCAATTTAAATTTCTTCCTTTTAGCCTCCCCCCTGCTGCATTTTTATATCTTGTCTTTTGGAAAAATGATGTCATTTTCTGAGGCCTGAATGTTTTGTGATTCAACAATGTTGTTATTCCCTGTAGTCTGGGTGTTACATAACAAAGCAGTGTCATTTTGCTTAGTAGATATATTCTCTCTCTTTGTGTTAGAGATATTAATCAATTTATTTTTCTTCCTAGTTATTTGTTGTGAGCCCCCCCTTCTTTCTCTTTTATATATAAATATATATATATATTCTTCCACATGCTCTGTACCTTCAGGTTGATGAATCTTTGTATCCCGAATTCCAAAGATATCATCTGTAGTATCATGTTTAATATGGACTAAGTGATCTCTGCTGACAGAGGGCACTTTCTTTCCTAAGCATGTTCTATTTGCACTTTGGTTAATATTATTTATCTAATCAACCCCGTTAGTAACATATGTAACAACAGTTTTTGAAGTTGTGCCAATTGCCCCAGTACAGCTTCAGAAAGTCTAGATTTCCTATTAATAATAGTAAGGACATTGCCCAGCTTTTGACATGAGGAATACAAGACTACGATGTTATCAGGCGCTACTTTTAAATGCATGCAGTATCAGTATGCAAATTGTTACTGATATACTCATTTAGAGAATCCATTCTCAGCTACAAACAATTAAAGTCAAGAATTTTAAAAGAAAAAATATCTAAATCAGTGACCACAGAAGTTCAAGTAAATTAAATAATTAGCAATTTAAGACAAGTTGTATAAAGAAATGACACAAACAATATACAAACATTAAATGAATTACTCTGAGCTTAACTAATTACACTGAGCTTTTGTTGGTGAAGCTGCTTAAATCTTTGACTAGCGCTATGCTATTGTTATTTGCTGAGGGATTTGTTTAGCAGAGCAGCTCATCCACATAAAATGGTTTGCAGAGCTCAGCTGCATGGCATAAAGGGGATGCAGCTCTGACTGTGCAACAGAGAACTAATTAGTAGCTCAGGCACTAGAGGAATTGGGTGGGGGAGGGTGGGAGTAAATGATCCATGACAGTTCATCCATCCTGGGGGGGGGGGGCAGCCCAACTTGTGGCAATGCTGCCACCTCTCAGATTTAGAGGAACCTAGGACAGTAGATAAGCCTTCACAGGACCATTAGATGCCTAGCCGTATACTCCTTTAAGCAGACACACTTGAAAGCTCTTGCCACCCTTCACCCCCACTTGATAGCGCTCACCCTTCACCCCCACTTGATAGTGCTGACCTTTCACACCGAGCAGGGCTAAACATGATAATCATGGTGCAAATCTGTGTCTGTCCAGCCAGTCATCAAGACTTGCCGTAAAGGTAGTCACATATGTACTTTGGCCTGTAGTGCTAACTTATTACACAGGCTGGGCATATGCTGAGTTAGAAACCTATCCCTCTACTGACTCTTGTTTATTTCATGGGGAAGATTTAGATCTGTATTGCAGGTGAGAAACCCATCCTATGCGGTTGAGTGACACTTTTCTGGTTAATAAGTGACAGATAGACTGCAAATATACACCCGCCTTTGTGGAGGCTCTCAATAAAAATTTACCCAAACAACAGAGACCCCCTAGACAGAAATGCACTCGACCACCACAACACCAACCTCAGAATACATAGATCACCACCACAGTGTGCCCCTCAACCCAAGCCCTTAAGGCAAAACACTTTGCCGAATGTACTAATCATAGGAGACTCAATTGTGAGGCACACTGATGTCCCACTCACTATGTTGAACAAGGAGAAGGTGACAGTCAGTTGTCTATCAGGTGCCAGGATCCGCCACATAACACATGCACTCAGGTCACTCCATAGCAAGTACAAGTATGACTCAGCCATTGTCCACGTGGGTGTGAATGATCTGAGTGTACCTCCCTGGACTACATGAAAAGAGATGTGATGGAAATCTTGGACTATGTAGCCCAGGCAGGTATGACCCTAGCCCTGAGCAGTATTCTACTGTCACCCAGAATGATACCACAGTATGAGCAGAAAATGATTGACTTCAACAATTAGCTAAGTTTCTGGTGTCATTCTAAGGTGATCCAGTATCTGTCTGCCTGGGATGATATGATCAACAGACCTTGATGCTTTGCCAGAGATGGCCTGCATCTGTCACCCCTGGAATTCTGGATACTGGCTAAGGTTCTTGCCACCCCTATAGTGCCTTTTTTAGGCAATGTTCCAAAGACCAAAATTCCACCATAACAGCTACAAACAAATGCAATTTGAGGGTTATGCTGCTCAATGCTAGAAGTCTAAATCTCAAGATGCACTCGCTCGAAGCTATCCTCAAAATGGAGAATGTCAACATCTGTGCTGTAACAGAGACCTGGTTTAAAGAGGCAGAAAGCACTCCTGTGCTCCCAGGCTACAACTCATTCCATACCTTTTGGCCCCAGAATATGTCTGAAAGCTCCAAGGCGGTGGTGTCTCCATATTCTTAAAGGATATGCACACCTCTAGACTGGTAGCCCAGCATAATGCATCCGAGATACTTCAGGTATAACTAACACTGGGTAAGATGGCGATACAAGTCATAGCCTGCTACAGAGCCCCAAACATGTCCCTAGAAACTGACTCCAACTTCCTAAGCACCCTGGAATCAATCAAGGTCCAACACAATACTCTCATACTGGGTGACTTCAACTACCCTTCCATCAACTGGAAAAACTATTCAAGTACCAATGTACAGGCCCAGCTCTTTCGGGAATTTATCAATTCCAATGCCCTGGACCAGCTCATTCTGACCCCCACTAGAGGAAGCAACATCCTTGACCTGGTTATCATCAACATGGGAGACCATTGCTCCATGCCTGTAGTCAATTCCTCCCTGGTTAAATCTGACCACAAACTGATCACCATGGAAATCTCTATCTCACCTTCACCCCCCGCTAAGCTGACCACCCTGAAAAACTTCTCTAAAGCCGACTTTGAGCTCCTAAAATCAGAGGTGGCTAACTTCTTGGCACCCATGCCAATGAAAAATAGCTGCATGACTGCCAAATCATACACTAATGCACTGTACGAGCATGTACACAAATACATGGACCCTGCCATACCAAATAGAACTAAGATGCTCTCCTCCAAAAAAAGGAAGTCAGTTTGGTGTTCCCCAGCCATTAATAAACTACAACAGAAGGAAGACACTGTTGCAGAAAAAAAATGAAGTCACAAGACTGGAAAACCTCCCTTATCAGTCACAACAAAAAGCTGAGATCCCTTATCAAATCCTCTAAAGCCAGCTATGAATACCAAATTGCAGCTGACACCAAAAACAACCACAAAACCTTCTATAGCTATACCAAAAACCTTAAATGCAATACCCAGAACTGCTCTAAGTTATTGCAGAATGGCACCTCCTACACTGAGCCAACAGACATAGACAACATACTGGCTGACAGATTCAGTGCCAAATATACCCCCCCAAGGGCCCTATCACAATACCAGAAGAAAGCCTGGTACCCACCATTTCTGTGGCACAGGTAAAAGCTGCATTGTCCAAAGCCAAGCATACAGTGGGCTACAAAATGAACTGGCACCACATCTGTGTGCCCTGTTCAGTCAGAACCTTACCTCAGGCTATGTCCCTAACGAATGGCACACTGGTCAGTCATCCCGCTCCATAAACTACCTCAACCTAGCAAGGTCTTTGATACCATTCCACACTCAGGTATCATTGATAAACTCACCAAACTACTCATCAAGCCTTACATCACTAGGTGGGTTGCAAATTGGCTCACAGACAGGACCCACAGAGTGAAAGTTGCGGATTCCAAGTCAGACTATCAACCAGTCATGAGTGAAGTCCCACAGGGCTCGGTTTCTGGGCCCTCTTCTCAGAAGTCCAGGCCAACACAAAAGGACTCTGGCTAACCAAATTCACTGATGGTACTGCAAGCTAGGAGTCATTATCAACTCCCCAAGTGATGCAGACATCCTACAGAAGGGCCTCTCTGAGACCAATGACTGGTGTCAGAACCATGGCCTGAAGCTTAATGCCAAAATATGTGTTATCATCCCCTTTGGAAAAAAATCAATTCCCATGAATTACCACATTGATGGGAGCCCAGTGAACACTGAAGGGGCCATAAAAGATCTGGGCACACAGCTCGACAGCCACCTCACCTTCAACCACCACATTGCCACTGTGGTCAGAAAGTCCTTCTACGTGGCACATCTTATAACCAAAGGTTTCACATCCAGGAAGAAAGAGGTCATCATCCCTCTCTACTCATCCCTCATTAGATCAATCATCGAATATAACACACCGTTTGGCATGTACCCGACAGCTGGAGAGGCCACAAAAGTACCTCACAAAAAGGATCCTAGGCCTTAAACACATGTCCTACATGGACAGACTCAAGAAACTTCAGCTGTTCTCAGTCTCTTATCGTCTACTTAGAGGTGATCTCTGCTTGACTTACAAAGCCATGTCTGACCCAGCCCTACTTGAAATGCTACAACTAAAGAAATCCCAATCCGTCCATGCCATGCACTCCAGAGATCACAACCTCATCACCACAATAAACAGAACATGCTGGAGGGACAGGTTCATCACCCAGAGACTGCCCATACTCTGGAATAAGCTTCCCATTCATGTCAAGCAGAGCACCTTGCTGAGAGAAATTTCACTCTAGGGATCATTCCAGTTGCCCTACTGGATAGGGGCACTCTGAACTAACATTGTGTGGCATAGTGCCTGGGCAGTTTTTTGGGGCTAGGCTTGTAAAGGCTCCAGGGCCATTGTCCTAGTAGTATGAACCTATGAAATATAGGACACAGAGCAATAACCTCCACTACATTAAACACTAGCTGACACCCCAGTGCAAACAAACTGTGGTCTTTAAAATGCAAATTAAAATAAAAAAAAAATAAATTTCACATAGATGGTATACTACTCTCCATCACCCATCAAATTATCACTAGCTTCATGCAAAAAAAGTAGTTTAATTCCTTCCCTTAGGCCGTACTACATCAGGACATAGTCTGAAGTTACTCATAGCACCACCGCACCAGAAACCAATCAGAACCCCCTCCAACAAATGCAACTAGTAAAAAAATCAGTGGCTTACAAATCAGTTCACTGTAAAAGGCCCATTCAGTAAAAATATTCTGTTCTTCCACTTAGTCACTACACAAATATTCAAAGTTCTCATATTCACTTACCTCATACAGACCTGCTATAGTGTTTCCCTGTCCCAGCACCTCCCAAACTAAGTCTAAAACAACTAAGTATATGAGAAAATAAACAAACAAATAAATAATAAGAACTATCACCAATGGTGGCATAGAGGGATAAAGCCAAGAAGGAAGGCAGGGATGCAAATACATGGCCCTGTGGTGGGTGTTAGTTTCAGCAAGCCACTGATGGGTGGAAACCTTCACAGTGGACATGCAGAAGTGTGCACTCAAGTGGAAAAGGAATTGTGAGCATTTACAGTGATGCATATCACCCATCCCTCTGACCAAAGGATAGTGTTAGGCTATAACATATGCTTCTTTCTGAGGATGCCAGCTAGGGCACTCTTATAGTTGCCTAAAAGATGGCTTCCCTCAGAGAGTTCTTGTCCTAATACCAGGTGAAATTCCTGGGTAAAGAAAATGAATGATTGTGTAGATCCAAGAGAGTGGCTTTATGGTTGGTATATCCACAGACCAAAACTACAGGGAACAACAAATCAGTGGATAAATCATATTCTCGGGGTCCATTTATGTTTGCAATGTATGACATATGGATTTTTATACTGCATATGTTGTTGTACCACATGAGAGATAAGTCATTCAACTCCCCTCTTGTTGCCGGCAACCTGTTCTTGGCATACAGGCTTAAACAATAAATGAATGTAGTAGTTTACATTGTCTTCATTGAGATATATCAATTTCTAAGTTTCTCTGGAATAGGGCTTTAGGCAGTTTGCATATTTTTTTTTATAAATGGATAGTCTTATAAATGACTTTTCTCCTATTGTTCCTGAAGTTTTTTTTTAAATAACAGTTCATTTATTCAATGGATGTGGTAGTTTAGTGAGGTTTACATTAGGGTTTATTGCTTTATAATTTCATTTGGATCCTTCCTCCAGCAGCTACTGACATGCTCTCCCTAGCCTGGCTTTAAAAAGGTGAGGGTACACAAATGAAGTCAGTTACCAGGCTCACATATAACTTATGTTAAAGGGGACAGTCCCTATTTCTTTGCTTACCTCCCAAGCCCACTCCATCATATATATATATATATATATATATATATATATATATATATATATATATATATGTTTCCTACCAGACAATACATCGACTATTCTATTTTATAGCATTAGCTGTTGAAACTCTTTTCATGCCTATTTTCTCTCTGACTTAGGCATCATGCCAGTGAAACCACCAATATATGTTAACACACACACGCACACACACACACACACACACACACACATATATATATATATATATATATATATATATATATATATATATATATGGTTCTACCTGATAAGACCGAAAAATCAGAATATCATATCCTACAAGATGAAGATGAAATTGCCAAAACCTCACATCAACGAACACCCAGAACACCGACAAACAAACTCTGTGTAAATAACCACTTGTCCATCATGGTGAACTTTGCCCTTTCCCCAGTGTAGTGCAATCTCAGAGTTGGTATATTTAGTTGGGGGGGGGGGGTTGTGGGAGGCACAGCTCCACCCCCCACATGGGTGGGTTTCATTTGTTTCGGTCTCCAGTTTTTTGTTGTTTTGTTGTTCTGGAGATGTGGTTACTTACCTGGTGTTTGTTCATCAATGTTCCAGGTGTTCGTTATTGTGAGGTTTCGGTAATTTTGTCTCGGTCTTGTAGGATTTGATATTGTGGCTTTTCGGTCTTATCATGTAGACCTATATAGATCTATATAGATATAGATATATAGGTTGTGGATGAATGGATGGATATGAGCATCACATGACTAACTGTATCATCAACACTCCCACATATAGTCACAATGAAACCATCAACCACCATGTTAAAAATATGGATCAGACTCACTGCAAGTCCAGGAAAGAAGAATAATACATCCGATTTCCATTAGGGTGCATACTAAAACTAATCAAGGTAGTAGTTACAAACCTAAATTGCAAAATAAAACAGAAGGAAGCCACCCTGCCCAGCATCTAAACACTTTGGTTACTGCATGAATATTTCTACACATGCAGCTTATATAACAAACACTTCAACAAATCATCATTCACTCAAACATTAGAATACTCCATGTAGAGCAGCCAACAGCTCGCTGTAAAGCTAATATATAAAATACTGGCATCCATGCCTCTCAACCTCTTAGAGCAAGAAATCTGGACAAAGCCATAAATAAAAGTGGGACAAAGGCCCAAACATATGGACAATTTTTAAATATTGCTCTTACAAATTTAGAAAGTAGATAGAATAACAGGTTGTACATTAGCATGAATTTTCTGAAGGGTATGAAGTCTGAAACTAAAATGTGCTTCATTATTTTCTAACTTCATTCTTTAACAATTTGCCACTAATTTGCCAAAAAACAATTTTATCAAAATCGGACCAAAAATATGAGGCAAAGATCTGGACATTCTGCGAAAAACTGTACAGTTGAGAGGTATGCCTGCATCCTTAACCATTCAAATAAGACACAAATGCATTTCCTGTATTACTTCACTGCAATTACTGACATGGAAGTAAAATGTTTACAGTGAGGGCTCTGGCTAGACATTCCTTGACAAGGGGTTTAGTCTCTGCATCCTCCTTGCTTATATTTAGTAACTCCACTGTCACACAGCTTTGACCCAAGAGAAATACAAGGTAATCTGTTACAGTAGACTTTTTATAACTATAGCAATGATCTCTCTCTCTCTCTCTCTCTCTCTCTATATATGGGTCTACTGTACTTCATCGAAGAAACACTTCTTCGGAAAAGAACAGTAGACCCACACATAATACGTGAAAGTGCACGTAACCTAAAGTGCACTTTCATGAAGAACGGTTACCTCATAAATAAACCCTTGGCCAACAGTACATAAAAAAAGAAACCAAAGCAAATAAAACCCAGCAAAGTGGGGGGCTGCACCCCCACACCCCTCCTATCTAAATATACCAATGCTAAGATTGCACTACAGTGGAGAAAATGGCAAAGTTCACAATATTGGCCAACTGCCTCCTTTTGCGGTGAAAAATTATGGTGATGTGAACATGCGTTAATGTAAAGTTTTGTGGTTTTCTTCTCTATGTTCTTCAAGTCGACGTTATGGCATTTTAGTATTTTAAAGTAGACCCATATATATATATATATATATATATATATATTTATATATATATATATATATATATATATATATATATATATATATATATATATATATGTATATATATATATATATAAATGTGTGTGTGTGTGTGTGTGTGTGTGTGTGTGTGTGTGTGTGTGCATATGTGTGAGTGTGAGACAGACAGGTTATTTACGTTGATTTTCTGTATAGTCAACAGCTGTTTTGTCAACATAATTTAGTTGACAAAACAGATGATTGAAAATTGTGCAAGATATCTAAATTACTGTGGTTGTGGAATGTGCCATTTTATCAGGAAGTTGGAATATGGCTTTCTAGTTGCATATTCCAAGATTATGTCTTGGAGCATGTGCAGTTCACTGTCGACTTTTTTTTTTTTTTTTTCAGCATCAGTAATATCAACATTTAGGGAGTAGACAAAATGGGTTTCTGAATAAAATAGTCAAAACATATCATTACATACTCTCTAATACACATTTGTTCTAAACCTAAATTACGCTTCTTTTTTTCTGTTGCTCTTATTTACTACTCTCTTTTTCTTCTCTGTATTGATTTCTGTCATACAGGGAGCTTTAGTTGATCCAATGTATGAAATGAGCTGCAGGAGAAAAAAGTACTAAATAGTACTAAATATAGATTATGAAAAAATGCACTCAGACCATAATTACTACCTTAAGTAGATTTTCATTTAATGATCAATTCAAAGATATATTAGAATAAGAGTGGGGCACAAAATAAGCATGTGGATGGCATTCTGCTACGGATGGTATTTACAAGATGAGGATGCCATCTTATCTTTAGTGAGTTATGTTTTATATAATAAACCATTATAAAGAAACCAGATGTTCACAGTATGATGTTTTGTAACTACGGAATGAAGATGAATAATATAAGCCAAGGCTTTATGTGCATAATGTGGTTATTTGTTTGGAAACAAGGAGAATTATTAAATCATTAAATTATGTATGTCAATAGACAAAATAATTGTCAGCGTTTTCAGGGTAAACCATACAGCCTCCAGACACAGCTGTTCTGACAATGGAAATACATGTCTCACCGAACAAGAGAAGTTCTGAGCTGAAATTCTTCAAAGAGGTTATACAGACATACAGATCTTAACTCCAAACCATCTGGTAAAAAATGAATAAAGAAAGAGAAAGGCCATTGCAAAACTATTTCAAGAATTCCTTTTGATTAGGAATGAGATACAATGAGTCTTAAAAGTTATTTAAACACTTAAAAGAGGCAAAAAGACCTAGCAGTAAATGTAGTCAGCAGCATTTTGTTCAGGCTGGAAAATGATAAGCCATTCATCAGAATTAAACTTGATTTTATTTTAGAGAGGCAAAGCATACATAAGCAGTGTTCTTGTTTTAAGGCCCATCATATAGGAGCATACTAGTACATATACAGGAGGTTATTCAAATCCACGCACTCAACACACATCAATAATCATCTGCATTTTATTACACAGACCTGCAGTAACAGGTTTCTACATCTATATGCTTTTCAGTCATTGTACTACAAGCAATGAAGTCCCAAGCACTTGAGAAGCACAGTCCTGAAGCCAGGGTCTTGAGAGTCATGCAGCTTGTGCAGGCTGCCACTCATGTTCAAACTCAAACATTAGTTCAGGCAAGGTGGAGATTTTAAGATTAGAGAGTGGGACCGGGATTTTAGGGTTAGACAACAGGAAGGTAGTGTTAGGGTTAGGGAGTAGAAATGGAGTCTTATTTTTAAGGAGTGTCCAGGGAACTTGGTTTAGAGACGGGATTGGTATTTTAGATTTAGGAATATATCTGTAATTTTAGTTCTAGGGAGAGAGAGTGGAGTTTTAGGCTAAGGAGCAAGAACTAGGGTTGGGAACTGGGTAGGAGTTTTAGGGTTAGAGTTAGGGCTCTGGAAAGGCTGTACTGTTTTATTGGGCTGGGTGTTGGGATGGCTACTTAGAAATGGGAGGTCCGCAACTGAGAGTTCGAACACTTGCTTTTTTGAACAAGTTTCAGTGAGCAGGGATGTGGGGGGCACTTGAACACCTGTTGCAGACTTCCTTTCAGTTGATAGTGAATTTCAGAAATACCTATGGTTTTGTATCAGAATTTTCTCTATAACTATAAAATATATGCTTTTTGTCAGAACAGTGAGAATTAATCACAAGCTTATTCCAGATAATAAAGTCAGACATTTTTCATTATTTAGTTACTGAATGTTGGTATGTGGCCATTGATACAATTATTTTTTTTTTTTGTAAGTGAAGGCCACTTAAAATTTTAGTGTCTCTGATTTTAGGTCATTTTCCTCTATTATTTTAGTGTTTAGTCCTGATCCATGAATTGAGAGCTATGCTGCAGTGTTTGACCAGAGTGGTTTACGTGGTATATATTAAGAGGAATGGAGACAGTGCGAATGAGAAATAGAGAGATCAGACATTGAGAGATTTATAGATTTATAGGTAACAACTTGTGTTATATAAAACCAGCACAAGTAAATTATAAAACATATTCCCTCATCTGAGGGATTACATTTAGACAATGTAAAAAAACACAATATATATGACAAAAACAAAAATACCTTAACTTAGATGCCAGAAACAAGCAGTAATCAGACAAGTAGAAATATGCATTGGAATAACTTTAGAAAGTGACTGCTTTCAGAAATTCAGAATGTGAATGCCTTAGAAATAAATACAAATTTAGTCTGAATCTTGGAAAGGGACATGAGTACAATGATTGCACAATGATATGGAAAAGAAACAGGCAAATAATTAAGAATATTCTAGTATAGTTTAAGTTGGCACTCTTTTCAAATAAAGTCACAGTAAGCAAATTTACCTTTCCATGACGTAATAACTTTAAAAATGATTGTGTTAAATAAAAGAGTACAGAGATACACCCCTGCATTCGGTGTAGTGGGGTGTTTACCTGGCACATGAGTGCAGGAAAGTCCACTTTAAATGAACGTCTTTAACTTCAAATTAAAGCGGATTTCATATTCCTGACATTTGTGATGATGACATGAAACTGCATGCATGATGCAAGCAGCACATCAGAAAGTATTCTTAGCAAACCTCTCAACCGCTTAGCGGAAGAAATCTAGGCAAAGCCTAAAAGAATGGTGGGACAGAGGCCCAGAATTTGGGACAGATTTTTAAATATTGCTCTCATAAACTTACTAGAATAAAAGGATTTGTGTTAGCATGTATTTTCTGAAGGATTGGAAGTCTGAAGCTCAAATGTATATTGTTACTTACTGACTTTAATTCTTAGTGATTTGTCAGAAAACCATAAATTTTATGAGAAATAGACCTAAAATATGTGGTGAAAATCTGGACAATCTGCGAAAATCTGGACAGATGAGAGGTATTTCTTTGTTTATCATGATATCGTACATTTATATCATTGTCTACATCACTTCTCATGTCTTCCAAATTATACTGAACATGTGCTGAAATTATAAGGAATCTACTGCATGCCCCGTTTTCATTATCATTTACACATTATAAAGAATAATATATATTATTACAATATCCTTTGAGATCTGTCAAAATATTAATGATTATTTCATCTATCAAAACAGGTAATTTTAATGAGTACTTTAATTATTAGACATCAGATTCATTCCCTTAACATGACTTCTAGAAAAAATGATAACATACTCTGTGCTTTATATTTAATTTACATGTCAGACTCATGTATGGCCTTTTAAGGGTATATATCTGACTAGATCAAAAGAGCTGCATTGCTTCAGTTTTAGTAGGGCACTGCATCTAGAGAGTACTGCAATATTACTAACTGCTCTAATAGGGCAAATTTGTTCTATCATGTATTGGGAACAGGAACATTTAAAACAAACCATGCAGATATAAATTGTCCTATTTTCCAGACAAAGACATTTTTGTATCATCTTACTATAAACTGTCAGTCATTCAAATAAAAAATAGAAAAGTTAAACTTTAGCGATTAAATGTTCCCAACTAAAGTACCTTTACTTTCAAAAAATTAAACTACAGAGAAGGAGGTTGGCAAAGAAGTGGGATTGTCAGAGAGATGAAGAAAGTAGACAGGAGTATAAGGAGATGAGGTGCATGGCAAAGAGAGAGGTGGTGAAGGCTAAGGATAAGACATATGAAGAGTTGTATGAAAGGTTGGACACTAAGGAGGGAGAAAAGGAACTGTACCGATTGGCTAGACAGAGGGACCGAGCTAGGAAAGATGTGCAGCAGGTAAAGGTGATAAAGGATAATGAGGGAAACATACTCACAAGCGAGGAGAGTGTGTTGAGGAGATGGAAAGAGTACTTTGAGGGGTAGATGAATGAAGAGAATGAGAGGGAGAGAAGGTTGGATGATGTAGGGATAGTAAATCATGACGTACAGTGGATTAGCAAGGAGGAAGTAAGGATAACTATGAAGAGAATGAAGAATGGAAAGGCTGTTGGCCCAGATGACATACCTGTGGAAGCATGGAGGTGTTTAGGTGAAATGGCAGTGGAGTTTTTAACCAGATTGTGTAATGAAATCTTGGAAAGTGAGAGGATGCCTGAGGAATGGAGAAAAAGTGTTTTTGGTACCGATTTTTAAGAATAAGGGTGATGTGCAGAGCTGTAGTAACTACAGAGGGATAAAACTGATCAGTCACAGCATGAAGTTATAGGAAAGAGTAGTGGAAGCAAGGTTAAGAAGGGACGTGATGATTAGTGATCAGCAGTATGGTTTCATGCCAAGAAAGAGCACTACAGATGCGATCTTTGCTCTGAGAGTGTTGATGGAGAAGTACAGAGAATGTCGGAAGGAGATGCATTGTGTTTTTGTAGACTTAGAGAAAGCATATGACAGGATGCCTAGAGAGGAGTTGTGGTATTGTATGAGGAAGTTAGGAGTGTCAGAAAAGTATGTAAGAGTGGTTCAGGATATGTACGAGGGTAGTGTGACAGCGGTGAGGTCTGCGGTGGGAGTGACGGATGCATTTAAGGTGGAGGTGGGGTTACATCAAGGATCAGCTCTGAGCCCTTTCTTATTTGCAATGGTGATGGACAGGTTGACAGACGAGATCAGACAGGAGTCCCCGTGGACTATGATGTTTGCAGATGACATTGTGATCTGTAGTAAGAGTAGGGAACAGGTGGAGGAGACCCTGGAGAGATGAAGATATGCTCTAGAGAGAAGAGGAATGAAGGTCAGCAGGACTAAGACAGAATATATGTGTGTGAATGAGAGGGAGGATAGAGGAATGGTGAGGATGCAAGGAGTAGAGGTGGCGAAGGTGGATGAGTTTAAATACTTGGGTTGAATAGTTCAGAGTAATGGTGAGTGTGGAAGAGAGGTGAAGAAGAGAGTACAGGCAGGATGGAGTGGGTGGAGAAGAGTGTCAGGAGTGATTTGTGACAGACGAGTACCTGTAAGAGTGAAAGGGAAGGTCTACAAGAGGGTAGTGAGACCAGCTATGTTATATGGGTTGGAGATAGTGGCATTGACAAAAAGGCAGGAGTTTGAGCTGGATGTGGCAGAATTAAAGATGTTAAGATTTGCACTGGGTGTGACGAGGGTGGACAAGATTAGGAATAAGTATATTAGAGGGTCAGCCCAGGTTGGAAGGTTTGGAGACAAAGCCAGAGAGGCACGATTACATTGGTTTGGACATGTGCTGAGGAGGGATGCTGAGTATATTGGGAAAAAGATGCTAAGGATGAAGCTACCGGGTAACAGGAAAAGAGGAAGGCCTAAGATAAGGTTTATGAATGTGGTGAGAGAGGACATGCAGGTGGTTGGTGTGACAGAGCAAGATGCAGAGGACAGGAAGAAATGGTAACAGGTGATCTGCTGTGGCGACCCCTAACAGGAACAGCCGAAAGAAGATGATGAAACATTCACAACTACAGTACCTTAACTGTCACCATTAATGATGTTATATCTCTTCTGCCCCTACTATTAAAGCATAGTTATTTAATCCTTTTCACTCAACAGACATTAAGCAGACTATTAAGAAAAAGGAGCTGAAGTAAAATTTATGGCTAGTACACTGTGCAACAGTATAAAACCTCAATTAATAATAATGAAGTTTGGGAGACTGAAGGGATTCATGATTATTTGTTGTTTTCCCCCCTTACAGTCAAAATAGCAAAATAAGTGCTGAAAGTTACTTCAGCAAACGTGTGATAGGAGACCCCCAGACCTACAGTATATATACCAACTACACAGTCGCACAATAGTAGATGAAGAGCAACACCATATGTTCTCTGAAAGTGGCTTTTAGTGATTGAGCTATTGCACTGTTGTCAGTTGGAGAAACATTGTTTGTCATGTGCACATATTCCCAAATGAAGCATATAAATACAAATATAAGTCCTTAAAATGGCAAACATAACACTGATTGTACTGTGTTATCTTAAAGCATTTTTAATTTGCAATGCAGCTTTGTGCATAACAGCATAATTCTGTAATTTTATCTGTTTAATTACAATTTGCTTTATTATAGCTGTCAGCCTGCCATTTGCCTGGGGCATGTGGGAAAGGGTCTTTAGACCAGTTTATTTACCTGGCTAACAAATGCAAAACACACACACACACACGCAGACACATGCGCACACATGCACATGCACACGTGCACACACACGCACACACACACACACACACACACACACACACACACACACACACACACACACACACGAGGATGTAACTAAACAGCAAGAAGGATGATCTTATGATGCCAAGACTTTATGTGAAAAAGCAATGCAGTCATACATTTTGACTCAAGAATAAAAATCATAATGATTGAATAAGATACTAGTGGTACACAAGAGACCTAAACACATAAAAAATCAATACAGTGGTGATATTGGGAAAGAAATGCATGCATCTTACCGACAGGCTTGAACCTACATTAGTTTACCAACATGCTAAAAACAGATCAGGTAGTCTTTGAATTACTCTTAAGTGTGGCAGCATGACTGAAATGTTGGTGGGTAACATGACATACATAAATGTCAGTTTGGTGTGGGACATCAAAATCACAATGACTTTCCACAAACTTTCCTTTGCATTAACTCACAAATACCCTCACACTGTAGATCAAAACTAAGAACAGGATCTGCTCTTAGTGAGGTGCATTGCAGTTCTTCTCTGTAATGGCTTCCAGTTTTTCACATCTGAACTGAATGAAAACATCTATAAAACTAAGTAACGCGAATATGGATAAAAACTATGTGTACAGACCCAGCAAGAAACTGAAACTAAGAGCCAAGCAAATGACTCAAGTTGTACTTCTGAATGATTTTTGTCCTTCCCGTAAGTTGTGTAAATACACACACAAGGCAGAAACAATTGCTCTGTGCCAGCTGAGTGGACAGAAGAGCAAAACCAACTTCCAAATCTGAACTCCAGTATATAATTATACTTTACTCTGTGCAGCTAGCAGTATCCACCCAAGGGTCATGACCTTAGCATGTTGCTAGGGTCTATGTACCTCTGCAGCCATTAAAGCTACATTATCTGGAGACTGGTGCTCCTAGTAGGGTCACTCTTTGCATATATTTCTAACAGGAGGAGCCAAATAAAGAACAATCCATAAAATGTGGTCTTTGTGATGTTTTTATTATAATTATTTTTTTTAAATAAAACAAAAATGCCAAAAACAGGGAAACTGCATGGAGCCAAGAGTGGAAGGAGGGGTTCAAGAGTGAGCAGCAGCTGGTGGCACCCTAAAAAAATCTGCAAGGACTTGCCATGTAGGATTGCTTCCACAAAGGCCAAGGATACAGTACCAGTCAAGTGTCAGGTGGGGGAAGAACTGTATGTGTTTGTCTGAGCTTGACTTAATCAATGGAAATTGTCTTTTAGGTCACTAAGTGGCACCTCACTGCTGGAAAAGGATCCAGGACATACATAGGAGGCTGAAAACTGCAGGATAGCCATAACTGGTCATGCATATACAAAAGTTACTGGTTCCGAAACTAAATTTGTTGATTGGTGATTGTCTCTGGACTTTCACCTACTCTGAAAAAAAAAAAAAAAATATATATATATATATATATATATATATATATATATATATATATATATATATATATGTGTTTTCCTGCCTTTCTAAGTTAGTATAGTCCCATTTTCAAGTGAGTGCTGAATTCAGGGCTGTGTTACAAGTTTCTGTGTTTGCCCATATCTTACTTGGATAGAAGGAAGTTTCTCTGTTCACCTCTGAGAGAGGGGAGCTTTGAGCAGCGTATCTGCCCCTGGAGGAGTGGTTTCTGCCCAGAAATTAGCAGTTTATTGGCCATTTTGGGCTAATTTCTCTCTCTTTCATTTCCCTGCTATAAAACCCACATTTGTGTGGTTTTGTGAGCCTGGAAGCACAGGTTAGTAGGGTATAACTATTTCCGGCTCCACAAAGTTTACTCTTCAATGTTTCCCTTGAAACTAGACAAACTTTCAACTTAAGCACTCAAACCATTCACTTCTCAGCCCAGCACTTGCTCTAAACTCATCGCAATCACTAATAAACCTTAGCACTAGACCCCCCCCCCATACTGTAGAGAAGGACAAGGCTCTCTATTCGACCTTACCAGCCAATCAGTAAAACAGTTCACTGTACCTATCCAGGCATGTCCAAAGGGCAGTTTCAGGTGTACTCTCTGGTCCAACTGGTGAATCTGGGCATTTTGAGGCAAGGTTACAACTGCCTCATGTACACAGACAACCTTCTCCTCCTACCACCAAACACTAATACATGTGAGAGATGCAATTATACAGCCAAACTGGAGGCTAAGCTCTCTCAACCCAAGAATGGACCAGACAGTCAAGAGGAGAAGGGAACCACTTGCATCACACCACCAGCCTCACGTAGACCTATGAAACCAGTACCGGCAAAAAACACACATAAATACACGAAAACATACTCAGAGGATCTAAATAAAAACCTGCAAAAGCAACAGGGATCTCCAAAGCAGACACCCAAGCAGCCTCCATCCCCCAACACAAACCATGAAACACACTTCACAAAACCAGTGTGCCACGCAATCACAGCCCTTAAGGCAAAATAACATACACAACACACTAGAAACAGGTGACTCTATAGTCAGGCACAATGACGTCCCACTCACTAGGCTGAACAAGGAGAAGGTTACTGTTAGCTGCCTGTCAGGTGCGAGCATCCGCCACATAACACAAGCACTCAGGTCCCTCCAGAACAAGTACAAATATGACTCTGTCATTGTCCATGTTGGTGTGAATGACGTGAGCCGTACCTCCCTGGACTACATGAAAAGAGACATGGAGGAGCTCTCTGATCACATAGCCCAGGGCAGTATGACCCTAACCCTGACTAGCATCCTGCCCTCACCAAGAATAATACCACTGTATAGAGAAAAAATGATCAAGTTCAACAACTGGCTAAGCTTCTGGTGTCATTCAAAGGGGATCCAGTGTCTGTCAGCCTGGGATGACATGCTCAACAAGCCACACTGCTTTGCTAGAGACCGCTTGCACGTGTCACCCTTAGGCT
Source organism: Protopterus annectens (assembly GCF_019279795.1). Taxonomy (NCBI): domain Eukaryota; kingdom Metazoa; phylum Chordata; order Ceratodontiformes; family Protopteridae; genus Protopterus; species Protopterus annectens. The sequence continues at coordinate 24,313,585 of NC_056748.1, read as the reverse complement.
TTCGAATACTGGCCAAGGCTCTTGCAACCCCCATAGTGCCTTTTTTAGGCAAGGCTCAAAAGACAAACCCACCGCCGTAAATAGCACAAGTAACAAAAAACTGAGGGTAATGCTGCTCAATGCCAGAAGTCTAAACCTCAAAATGCATACACTTGAGGCACTCCTCAGTATGGAGAAAAATCGATATATATGCAGTTACAGAAACCTGGTTTAAGGCTCCAGAGAGCACCCCAGCACTACCAGGCTACAACTCATACCATACATTTCAGCCACAAAACCCAGGCCAAAATACAAAAGGCAGGGGCACATCTATATTCATCAAGGATACCCACACCTCCAGGTTAGTGGCACAGCACAATGCTTCAGAGTTCATCCACGTGCAACTAACAATGGGCAAAACTGCAATTAAAATTGTAGCTTGCTACAGATCACCCACCATGTCCCAGGACCCCCATTCTGCATTTCTGGAAACACTGGGAAACATAAAGGTCCTACCAAACACCCTGATATTGGGTGATTTCAATTACCCAAACATTAACTGGGAGAACTACTCAAGTACTAACTCCCTTGCCCAACATTTTCTAGAATTTATAAACTCAAACATCCTGGATCAACTGGTCAACACTCCCACCAGAGGTGACAACATATTGGACCTGGTCATCACCAACATGGGCGACCGGTGTTCCACACCGGAGTTCAACCCCTCGCTGGTTAGATCTGGCCATAAACAAATCACTCTGGATATCCACATTCCAGCCCCACCCCCAGACAAGGAAACCACTATGAAAAACTTTTCAAAAGCAAACTTCACGTTACTTAAGACCAAGGTGGAAAGTTTCAAAGCCCCCATGCTAAAGGATAATGCTGCCCAAGCTGCAAAATCCTTTACTTATGCACTCTAAGGGCACCTACAAGAATGCATGGATCGTACTATCCCAAGCAAAACCAAGACTCACTTCTCCAAGAAAAGGAAACCAGATTGGACCCCTGCCATAAACAAGCTATACAATAGAAGGAGGAAACTAGTACAGAAAAGAGTAAAATCCCAAGAAGGTAAGACATCCCTGATCAGTATCAGCAAGAAATTACAATCCCTCCTAAAATCATCCAAGGCTAGCTTCAAAAGAAAAATTGCCAAGGACTCCAAAGATAACCACAAGGCATTCTTTAGCTATGTCAAGAATCTAAGTGGCAATTCTCACATCTGCTTGGAGTTAGTGCAGAATGGCACAAAATACACTGAACCGACTAATATCGCCAACATCCTGGCAGACAGGTTCAGTGCAAACTTCACCACCCTGTTACCCCCAAAAGGGCCCATAACCATACCAGAAGAAAGTAGTGCCCCTGAAGTCACAGACACTCAGGTTAAAACAGCCCTCTCCAAAGCCAAAAATACAGCATCAGTGTGACCGGACGGTGTCCCAGGCTGTGTCCTACATGAGCTCAAAGATGAACTAATCCCTCACCTAAACACACTGTTCAAACTCAGCCTCTCCACAGGCTACATGCCCACAGAGTGGCGCATAGCAATGGTAATTCTGCTCCACAAGGGTGGAGCCACAACAGACCCCGGGAACTATTGCCCTATAAGCCTGACTAGCTGGGTCTGCAAGGCTATGGAGTGCATCATCATGGATCTCATTAACAGAGACATTGGGAACCTGCAAACACTGGACCCTACCCAGTTTGTTAAGGGCAGATCATGCCTCCTAAACCTGGTGGACTTCTTTGAAACAGTTACCAAGGCTATAGACGAGGGAAAGGTGGTCCACACAGCCTACCTAGATCTTGCAAAGGTCTTTGACACCATTCCCCATTCTGGTATTATAGACAAGCTCAGCAGCCTGAACATAAACCCCTATGTCATGAGATGGGTTGCCAACTGGCTCACAGACAGAACCCACATGGTAAGAGTTGCGGGAGCTAGGTCTGACTCTGAACCGGTTACAAGTGGCATTCCCCATTGCTCAGTCCTTGGACCCCTCCTGTTCGGCATATACTTCTCAGAAGTACAGGCAAGCACAGGAAGTCTATGGCTGACCAAGTTCGCAGATGACTGCAAACTAGGGGCTATAATTGACTCTCTGGCTGAAAGAGACATCCTCCAAAAGGGTCTCACTGAGACAAATACCTGGTGTCAAAACCATGGCCTCAAGCTAAATGCCAAAAAGTGCATAGTCATCCCCTTTTGAAAAAACAAAGTACCCACAAACTACCACATAGGTGGTAGCCCCCTAAATACTGAAGATGTAATAAGGGATCTGGGGACCCAAGTAGATAGTAATCTCTCCCTTGATAATCACATTGCCAAAGTGGTTAGAAAATCCTTCTATGTGGCCCACCTAATCACAAAAGAGTTTGCATCCAGATCAAAAGAGGTCATTGTGCCCCCCTACACATCACTCATCAGACCCATCATAGAGTACAATGCCCCATTTGGGATGTACCTTACAAGACATCTGCAACAGCTGGAAAGACCACAAAAGTACCTCACCAAAAGGATCACTGGCCTCAAACAGATGCCCTATGCAGCTTGACTGAAGAAACTCCAGCACCCCGCCTACTCAGAGGTGATCTATGCCTGACATACAAGGCCCTGTCCAACCCAGAATTGATGGACATGCTCCACCTAAAGAAAACCATATCCCCCTCGAGCCACATGCTCTAGGGATCTAAACCTCACCTCAACAATAAATAGGACGTGCTGGAGGGATAGATTCCTGTCCCAGAGACTTCCCATGCTTTGGAACAAGATTCCAATCTACATTAGGCAGAGCTCCTCACTAACACTCTTCAAGAGAAACCTTGACGAGTGGATGGGAAATAGAAAGTTTACCCCGAGGATCACTTCAGTGGCTCTGCTGGACAGAGGCACAGGGAACTAATCTAAGGGGGTGGCGAAAGCCAACACAATTCCGGCTAGGCTTATAAATGCCTTCGGGTAGATGGCTTAGTACCTACCTATGAACCTATGCCCAAGTCATATGTGGGGAAACTCACAACCCTCCAGCTGGATACCATACAGTTCAAGTAAGAGGATTCCTGCAATATGACTGTTATTTGCAGAAATGAAAACTATGTATTTTCTTTTTCATATGTGCATAACAGCTATTTACAGTATTCAGCCTTTTGGAAACTTTAGGAGCAATGCTTGAAAGGATACCACCTACTGATTCTGTAGTTTTTCTAGGAGAATCCAGTACTCATGTGAGAAGTGATAGACATAGCTTTAGGGATGTGAATGAAAGGAATAGGCTGCTTTTTCTGAAATGAACCAGAATAGTCAATTGGTTTTGGACTTCCCTCTATTCATGGATTGTCCGTAAGATCCATCATGGTCATGCACAGGACTGCTCATATGTATACTCAGTAACTTGGGCGAAGGGTCAGTGGATGCATTGATGGCCATGTTATCAGACTGGAAGCCACACATGTACGATTCAAAAATGTATATATATATATATATATATACATATATATATATATATATATATATATATATATATATATATATATATATATATATATATATATATATATATATATATATATACACATCTATATATATATATATATATATATATATATGGTTCCCGTTTAGAAACGCGAACTAAAGCAAACCCGAAACGCAAAATCACGACACAGGAAGCGTGAAAGGCGGGAATCTCGAAAATGCAATATACCGAACAACACCAGAAAACACGTACGGTACACAGAAATATCGAAAAAATCTCGAATAACCCCGAAACACTTTATTAAACAAGTTGAAGCATCCCTCTTGTTCCAAATAAGAAATATATATCCGCAGCAATACAACCGTCGTGCAGGAAAACGAAATATAAACCCATCCTGCCGTGAAACTTTAAACAGCACGTACACTCCTACTACCAATCAAGCTGAACAGTAGTAATCGCAACATCCCATAGTCCTCACACCTTTAGCAATCTCGCAATAGCCATAAGAAACTCCATCGTACTGTAGCTACCTCTATTCTTCACAACTTGCTGGAACTGTAAATGTCGTCTGACAACCTTCCGTTTCTTTGGTGACGGAGGCGCACCACAACTCAAACGTATCCTGAGATCATCCACTCTGTCCTGTTCCCTAGCTAATATTCTCATCAGTACACACAGATCTGTTTGCCTATGCCCCAGCAGACTCTTTAACCTATGATGCCATGCTTCAACACTATTTTGTGTACGAGGCAAAAACAAGGCATTTAACTGCTCCACATTCCAAAACGTAATAGGGAACAGTGGTGGGAACTTGGAAAAACCAGTAGTGCGGGTACAAAATTTACGAGGTTTACCATTAACATACCATTCGGAAAAATATCGTAACAATTCACTGCCTTCAGTAGGGAAGTCTGCTTTAACCTCATTGAATGCTGTAAGCACATCGCTCTCTGGTAGGAACGCTAGGGCGATCAAATATTTAACATGCAACTGAAAATGGAAATCCATGTTATACAAGTGAGCTAAACCCAACTGTTGAACTTTCCGCCATATATTTTGTGAGAAATGAAACAGACATCCCTTTGCTGTTACACCCTGTAGATTGGAAAGTATACTTCTCCTAGCTGCAATTTCAAAGTCGCTCAGAACATATTCCACAGACACTTCTAAACCATGTTCATCCATCAACCGTAACACTAAATTCCACATGTTATTGTACGCCTTCAATGACTTCTTATTCATAATACAATATAGTAATGGTACACTCTTATGGTACCCTCCGTACTGAATCATGCCATGTATACTGTATAACTGCCTGCACATTTTACCCTTGTAGAAATAAGTCCCATCAACAAGCCAAATCGTTGCAGTGCTTAGGTCAATTAAATTTTGCTTAGTAGTAAAGATGGCCACCGCTGTATCTGACATAACATCAACTACACATTTATTCAGAAATACTCCGGATTTCGTAGGGAACTCTGTGACATTTATGTCTTGTAAATTCTGTATACGGGAGCTACTACAGTCCGACACTTTACGGCGAATCCTACGGACCTGTTGTGCTAGTTGTTTACGGGGAGGCAAACTAGGTGTAATAACACTTGAAGTGGAAGCTAGTACATCATCAACAAGCAAGCAAGGGTTGTCTCTAGAGTTGCTTGCCTTTACTTTTAAAGTATTACAAACTCTATACTGCTCAATAGCAACAGGGTCTCCGGGATGGAAATGAGCTACAGATTTCAATAGTTGCTCCCCGGTAGGCACACTTATTGACACGGCCCTACCTCTACACTTTTCTTCCCGTTTCCATTTGCAACACCAATAGGTCTTCTGTTCACAGATCTTTTCCCTATGTAGTACATATCCATCTAACAACAGCACCGCACCTCCTTTCTGCGATGATACAGTGCTATAAACAGCACCGATAGACCCTGGAGCATTATAGCTTTGATCCTTGTACTGCATAGTAGCGGTAAGACCATATACGGCATCCACTTGCAATTTCTCTATTTTAAGTTATGGTGTCGATTCGCGCTTCTCGTCTTTCGTGATTTTGCTGATTTGCGCTTGTACTCTCGGGATATTACGTTTCAGTCATCTTGTAATTCGCGTTTCTAAACGGGAACCATATATATATATATATATACATATATATATATATATATATATATATATATATATATATATATATAGCTGTTAACAGATCACCACTTAATGTTGAGATGGGTCAGACACCTCGGTAGTGAATGTAGAGACTCTGAATGCCCAAGTATATAGTAAGGATGCCCTGGAAACACCTAGCATAAGTTTCTGTCTAACATGAGTTCAAATTCCTCTTTTAGAACACCACCTCAAAACATATCACATGCAACACATACTTCAATAAATCGGTGTGTCAATAAATCACAGCCCTTAAGGCCAAACACTATGCCTGATACACTAGTGATAGGTGACTCTATAGTCAGACACACTGATGTCCCACTTACCAGGCTGAGCAAGGAGAGGGTAACAGTAAGCTGCCTATCGGGGGCTAGGATCCGCCATCTAACACACGCACTCAGGTCACTCAAAAGCACGTACAAATATGACTCCGTCATTGTCCATGCCGGCGTGAATGACCTGAGACGTACCTCCTTGGACTACATGAAAAGAGACATAGAGGAGCTCTCGGATTATGTAGCCCAGTCTGGTATGACCCTGACCCTGAGCAGCATCCTGCCCTCACCAAGAATGATGCACAATACAAAGACAAGATGATCACCTTTAATAATTGGCTCAATTACTGGTGTCATTCTAGGGGGATCCAATGTCTGTCTGCTTGGGATGACATGCAGGGCAAGCCACGCTGCTTTGCAAGGGACGGCTTGCACCTGTCACCACTGGGCTTCCGGATATTGGCTAAGGCTCTTGCCACCCCCATAGTGCCTTTTTTAGGCAAGGCTCAAAAGATGAACCCACCTCCTTAGAAAACAAAAATGGAAAAAAAATTAAGGGTAATGCTGCTCAACGCCAGAAGTCTAAATCTCAAGATGCAGGCTCTCGAAGCACTCCTCAGTATGGAGAACATCGATGTCTGTGCTGTAACTGAGACCTGGTTCAAGGCTCCTGAGAGCACCTCAACGCTACCAGGCTTTACCTTGTATCATGCTTTTCGGCCCCAAAACCCGGGCCGAACCACAAAGGGAGGGGGAGTGTCCATATTCATCAAGGATACTCACACCTCTAGGTTAGTGGCAACTCATGAAGCATTGGAGACCATCCAGGTGCAGCTAACCGTAGGCAAAACTGCTATACAACTGGTTGCATGTTACAGACTCAAGAACCCCACTCAGCTTTCCTGAAGACATTGGAAGATATGAATGTCTCACCAAATACCATCATACTGGGAGACTTCAACTACCCTAACATAGACTGGATGCACTATTCTAGCCCCAACACCCTAGCCCAAAGGTTTCTGGAATTCATAAACTCAAATGCAATGGAACAGCTAGTCACCTCTCCCACAAGGGGGGATAATATACTAGACCTGATCATCACAAACATGGGGACAAAATGCTCCACACTGGAAGTATTGCCCTCACTGGTGAGATCTGACCACAAACTAATCACCCTGGATATACAATTACCACCTCCACCCCCAGCACAAAAGACTACAGTGAGAAACTTCTCAAAAGCCAACTTTACACTTCTCAAGACTGAGATGGTATCATTTAAGCCCACAGGGCCAATGGAAACCACATCCCACAATGCTGAATCCTACACAAATGCTTTCTACGGACATCTCCAAGAATGCATGGATCATGCAATCCCAAATAAAACCAAGACCCTCTCCACCAAAGGAAAGCGTCCTGTCTGGTGGACCCCAGCCAATATCCAAGGCCAACTTTGAGAGAAAAATTGCCAAGGACACTAAAGATATCCACAAGGCATTCTTCAGTTATGTTAGAAACCTGGGCGGAAACACTCAGATATGCTCAGAGTTAGTACACAACGACAAAAAATTTACCGAACCCACAGATATTGCCAACATTCTGGCAGACAGGTTCAGTGCAAATTTCTCCCCTCCCTCACCTCCAAAAGAAGAAATACTCATCCCAGCTGAATGTAACCTCCCTGTCATCTCTGATGCCCAGGTGAGAACCGCCCTCAGCAAAGCAAAAAACACAGCATCTATGGGATCTGATGGTATCCCCAGCTGCGTGATATGTGAACTCCAAGAGGAGCTAAACCTGCATATAAAAATGTTATTTAACCTTAGCCTTACTACAGGATATGTACCTGTACACTGGCGTACAGCAACAGTGGTCCCACTCCACAAGGGAGGCTCCACTACAGACCCTGGGAACTACCGCCCCATAAGCTTGACCAGCCTGGTTTGCAAAGCTATGGAAAGAATTATTATGGAACTCATAAACAATGACATTGGGGACCTACAGACACTTGATCCCACCCAGTTCAGCTTTGTAAAGGGCAGATCCTGCCTTTTGAACCTGGTTGACTTTTTCGAAATAGTCACTAGAGCCATTGATGAGGGCAAGGCAGTCCATACAGCCTACCTGGACTTGGCTAAAGCCTTCGACACAATACCCCACTCGGGGATCATAGATAAGCTAAACAGCTTAAATGTAAATCCATATGTCACAAGATGGGTTGCAAACTGGCTAAAGAACAGTACCCATAAAGTCAAGATTGCGGGAGCCATGTCAGACTCAAAGCCAGTCACAAGTGGTGTCCCACAGGGCCCTGTCCTGGGACCCCTCTTGTTCGGCATTTACTTCTCAGATGTGAAAGCAAACATGGGAGGGTTGTGGCTGACAAAGTTCGCAGATGACTGCAAACTAGGCACCATAGTCGATACACCAGCTGACACATACATCCTACAGAAAGGCCTCACCGAAACGGACAGCTGGTGCCGGAATCACGGCCTTAAACTGAATGCCAAGAAATGTATAGTCATCCCCCTTGGGAAAAACAAAATACCCACAAATTATCACATAGACAGTAACCCACTGAGTACCGAAAAAGTAATCAGAGACCTGGAGACCCATGTTGATAGTGACCTCTCATTTGACACCCACGTTGCCAAAGTGGTTAGAAAGACTTTCTACCTTGTCCACCTTATCATGAAGGGGTTCACATCCAGATAAAAGGAGGTCATCATGCCCCTGTACTCCTCCCTTATCAGGCCCATGATTGAGTACAATGCCCCATTTGGTATGTACCTCACCCGGCACTTACAAAAGCTGGAGAGACCCCAGATGTACCTCACCAAGAGGATCAAGGGTCTCCAACATATGTCATATGCTGCCAGGCTAAAGAAACTCCAGCTCTATTCAGTAGCATACCGCCTGCTCAGAGGTGATCTGTGCTTGATGTACAAGGCCATGTCCAACCAGGAATTGATGGACATGCTCCACCTCAAAAAAATCAAAATCCATAAGAACCACGAGAGCCAAAGATTTAAACCTCAGTACAAACATGAATAGAACATGCTAGAGGGACAGATTCATAACTCAGAGACTTCCCAACAAAATCCCAGTCCATGTTAGGCAGAGCCCCTCACTGACTCTCTTCAAGAGAAATCTTGACGAGTGGATGGGAGATCGTAGGTTTACCTCGGGGGTCACCCCTGTGTCGCTACTTAACAGAGGCACAGTAAACTAATTTTAATAAGTAAGGGGGTCTTCAATGTGTCACTACTAGACAAAGGCACAGTATTCTAAATTTATCCTATACACCTTAGTACCACTACATGGGGTGGCGAAAGTGACATCTCTAGGGCTAGGCTTGCAAATGCCCCAGGGCATATAGCCTAGTACTAAACTATAAAACTATGAAATATGCTGAGGGAAGTTGGAATGTGGAGTCTGAGTAGACCACGTTGAAGATCTCAGTATTTGAAGCAGCTGCAAGGTGCTGTGATCAATCTGGGGCTGATGCTTGTAATGACTGTAACCGTAGGACCTACTGGTGGACACAGCACTGACAGAAGTAGTCAAGGTAAAGACATAGTCCATCCTTGCAGTGTTACCACAGTGCCCTCCTGATTTAATGGATAGGTGCTGACAGGACACAAAATAGCAACTCCCTCATTCATTGAAGTGAAGACCTTGGTGTGGAAGTTTCATGTGGTCTCACAGTAATTCTAATAAACCAAGAGCAACTTAGGGAAGGGGTGGGTATTACCTAGGCTGCTCTCAGCAAGGGTTTATGAAATTAACCATGACTGGTGAATGCTGAGAGAAAGAAAGAGCTTTTTAAGTACTCATGAACCCAGTGTATGTGCTCTCCTTTGATGAGTCACTGCTAGCAAAAGTGAATCAAGCACTCTACACCCTCACAACCCCAATTCTCTATAATTACTATCTCCAAGGTTACTCAGCTTTTGTGGTAAAAGGATAAATCACTTCACCCAAATTTCAGTGATCTTAGAACTGGTGAAGCAATGTGTTATTGTGAATGCCAGTTCAACACAAACACACACACACACACACACACACACACACACACACACACACACACACACACACACACACACACACAAAGAGAGAAATACTCAAGCTCTTTCATTCCTGTATCCACCTAAGTCACATAAGCTTGCTTAGTAAGAGTATAGGTCAGTTCTTCAGAACAGAGCTATTCGAGTTCCACTACATTGAACGTTCTTCTCCAAGACAATGCATTAGGTTAATTCTGAACAAAATTGCTGCTGTCCCAAGAAAAGAGCTCTTGAATATAATTGGAAGAATCTAATAAAGGACATTTCTACTCAATGTCTTCTGAAGTATTTGGGGCTCTAACTCATTATAAGACATGTACTCTTATTTATATCAGGGTTCATTACAAGCAACTTCTTATTTTAATGTTCCTTAGTTCCTTTAGTAATTCCTTATGCATTATCGGGTTATCTGTTGTTAGTGTTTTCATTTGAACTGTCGGGACAGCACATTTAATAATAAAAGGCACAGTAGGTGTAAATGGATAATGTGCGAGGAGGCAATATTGGAAAATGTAACAGAAAAAGCAGAACTTCAGAACAGAAGCTTGCCAATGTCAGTTTCCTAATGTGAAGATAAGTACAGAACAAAACAAATGGTAAGAAACAGCTGGAAAGTCCTGACAAGTAATGTGCGTTTAGAGAAAGCAGTAAGTGTGCAACTGTTATTTCATAACACAAGGCAGAATAATTTCAAAGACCTAGTAGAAAAAGACCAAAATGAAGTTAATGTGCCCAGAATAATGTACCAGAAGAGAAAGGGAATATATTTTTATGACTTTTGTAATTGTAGGTATGTGACAAACAGTTCGTATGTTGCAAAGAAGTGGCGTAAAATACGTAGAGTGAGAGATCACTTCAATTGTACATCAAAAATGTGCTATTTGTGGATGTATGCAGTTTTTGCTTAGCCTATGATATTGGTAGGATAACTTGCAGCATGCAGCAATGCATATAGGACCAGTTGTATGCCAACAAATGAAAAGAAACATAATTGCCTTTACAAATGCTTGAAAACGTATACACATTTCAGCAAGTTTTTATTCAATGACTTAGAAGAGCAGGGATCATTGAGGTCTTACTGTACAAGAGGGAATGTACTGGCAGATAGAGCTGTCAGAACAAAAAGCTGCAGTGCAGAATGAATTTCGTTCAATCAAGGCTGAATTAAAATATACTAATCCCAAATAAATAAATCTTACAGTTACATTTAAATAACAATCTCTTGAACAAAAAAAAACTGAGAATAGTCATTATAATGTTATTTACTGTAAATTTTAAATGTGGTTTTAAGCATGTGGATGCTTTCATGGGTACGCTGAATATCTTTTACCAACAATGATCGGTTCTTTTTAGCATTATAATTGTTTACAGGTATAATTTGTCTGGCGAAATCCAAGCAGAAGCGTTGATGAATGTGCTTTCTAAATAACAAAGTGGTGAGAACAACTGGCTGACTCAAGGCTGATTTCTGTATTTAAAACAGTATTATTATTATTATTATTATTATTATTATTATTATTATTATTATTATCCACTAATACAACAATGGATAAGTCTTCTGTTCTAAAACTGGAGCTAGTAGAATATGTATTTATTACTGCAATGTCTGTTAATATAACTTGTTTTAATTTGTATATAATTTTCTGTTTGTTTCAAGGATATCACTGCAGCAATAGTGTTTTTAATGCTCTGTTGTGATGCCTCTACAAACAGTAAGATAATGTCAATATGTTGGTTGTTGTTTTCCCACCAACTACATTCATCCAGCATGCCTCCTGAGCAGTACTGATAAAAAGAGGCTTGGGTGGCTCTTTTCTTAACTGTAGTTATGCTGCACATGTGGGATAAGCCCTGGCAGTGATGAAACTAGAGGTGGGTGTATGTCATGACACTTCTAAGCAGCTTCGTAAAATTGTGATGCTATACATTTTCAATAAACAGCAGAATGAAGTCTTTAACAAAGTTTCAGGGTGAGAGATTTTAAGAATGAGGTTTACCTATAAGACCAAATTTTAATTCTATATGTTTGATGAAAAGGACACAGTTCTTGAGTTTCTTTATAATAGCATTTGTTTTGTAATATTTTAAATCAGCAACTTTGAACACCCTCTGAAACTCCAACATAGAATTACAGCAGATATAAAAAGTGTACACACCCCTGTTAAAATGCCAGGTTTTGTGATATAAAAAAAATTAGGCCACAATAAATCATTTCAAAACTTTTCCCACCTTTAATGTGACCTATAACCTGTACAATTCAACTGAAAAACAAACACATCTGTTAGGGGAAAAATACAAAAAATGAAAAATGTACAATAAGCTGGTTGCATAAGTGTGCAGACCCTTAAAGGAATACCTTGTTGACGCACCTTTTGATTTAATTACAGCATTCAGTCTTCTTGGGTAGGAGTCTATCAGCATGGCACATCTTGACTTGACAATATTTGCCCACTCTTCCTTGCAAAAGTGCTCCAAATCTGTCATATTGTGAGGGCATCTCTTGCACACATCCCTCTTCAGGTCACCCCACAGATTTTCTATTGGATTTAGGTCTGGGTTCTTGCTGGGCCATTCCAAAACTTTAATTTTCTTCTGGTGAAGCCATTCTTCTGTTGATTTGGATGTCTGCTTGGGGTCATTGTTGTGCTGAAAGGTGAAATTCCTCTTCATTTTCAGCTTTCTAGCAGATGCCTGAAGGTTTTGGGCCAAAAGTGACTGGTATTTGGAACTGTTCATAATTCCCTCCATCTTGACTAAAGCCCCAGTTCCAGCTGAAGAAAAGCAACCCCAAAGCATGATACTGCCACTACCATGCTTCACCGTGGCGATGGTGTTATTTTGGTGATGCAAAGTGCTGTTTTTGCACCAAACTTACCTTTGGAATTGTGACCAAAAAATTCAACATTGGTCTCATCAAACCATAACACATTTTCCCACATGGTTTTTGGGAGATGAAGTATTATTTTGCAAATTTTAGCCAGGCCTGGATGTTTTTCTGTGTAAGAAAAGGCTTCCGTCTTGCAACCCTACCTCATAGTCCAGACATATGGAGCATACGGGAGATTGTTGTCACGTAGTACACAACCAGTACTTGCCAGAAATTCCTGCAGCTCCTTCAGTGCTATTGTAGGTCTCTTGGCAGCCTCCCTGACCAGTTTTCATCTCGTCTTTTCATCAGTTTTGGTGGGACTTCCAATTCTTTGCAATGTCACTGTTCCATATTTTCTCCACTTTTTGATAACTGTCTTCATTGCATTCCATGGTATATCCAATGCTGTGGAAATTTGATTGTATTTTGCTCCTGACTGATATCTTTCAACAATGAGATCCCTTTGATGCCTTGTAAGCTCTATGCAAACCATGGATTTTGCTGTAGCAGGCAACTGAGTAAATGTCAGGAAAATCCTACTAGGACAGCTGAACTTTATTTGGGGTTAATCAGAGTCTCTTTAATTGATGGCAGGTGTGTACCCAAGACTGAATTATGTAATTAAATCAAAAGGTGCTTCAACAAAGTATTAGTTTAAGGGTGTGCACACTTATGCAACTAGCGTATTGTACGTTTTTTTATTTTTTATATTTTTTTCCCCTAACAGATTTGTTTGATTTTCAATTGAATTGTACAAGTTACAGGTCACATTAAAGGTGGGAAAAGTTTTGAAATTATTTATTGTGGCCTCATTTTTTATATCACAAAAACCTAGCATTTTAACAGGGATGTGTACACTTTTTATATCCACTGTAGATGGTTTTGTCACAAGATGCAAATTGTAATTGTGCAAGTGTCCAAAAAGCATTTCAGCCTATAAAAGCAATAACTTTGTACTGACTCATTAACTTACTTGCAACACACCCATCTAGTATGTGGAGTTTATCTTTCTTAGATGACTTAATGCTATATTAACCTTTGTCATTACACCCCCCCCCCCCACACACAACAAAAAAATGTCAGTGACAAAAAAATGCCTTGTCCATTTGTTATTGTGACAACATAAAAAACACCCATATTTATTTTTTAATAGAAACATAGGAAGTAACAATACCAGGAAAGACATCACTGGGGCATTAAGATGCCTAGCTACATACCCCTTTAAGCAGGCACACTTAAAAGTACTTGCCATGCTAATGCTTTTAAGGTTCCATCCATCCATTCATTTTTTTTCATTAATGTTCCTGTACTCCCTTTACGCTTTTTAGGGTCACGGGGAGTCTGAACTTTTTTTCGGAGCTCAGTAGAGTAACGCAGCCAAGTGCCAGTCCATCTGTTAGGACCCGCGCATACTGACGCACGCGCACACATAAACACTCGCACACACGCACACTTTCCAACAGGTTCCTGCCTTATGAATGAACGCATTGAACGTTTTCATGACCAAGATAGGCTCAGATTCATCATCTTTAAGCTACAACAACTGCAGACTTAGCAACTTACGGCACTGTTTCTTCAGATGTGTATGTGTGTGTGTGTGTGTGTGTGTGTGTATGTGATTGTGTTTTTAGGGGCACCGCCCCCCTAAAAACACAATTACATGCACTCACACACAACACGCGCGTTAGGGAATACAGCGAGATGCTAGACAGCTTATTTTCAGAAAGCTTGCCACTTGAAGCTTCCCTTTAAAACAGACGTGCCACAGTGAATTTTGGAAATAATGGTGTGGTCAAAGACACAACATCACTTCTGTCCGTGTGGGCGTGTGGTAGTACCTTTTTGTTATTCCAGAATCGGCAATAAAGCTAAAAATAACCAGGCACGAACTCTCAAAGCCATCCTCGCTATTATTCAAAATGAAGTGTTACAGGAGGACCAGTTCAACGTTATTCGGTGAGGGATAAAGAGATAAAGGATATACAAACCTGAACAGAGCAGTGAGCCCATACTAAGCTTTAGTAGTAAGATACACGTATTAAATCTGCAGAACCTGCAGCCCACTTTTGTGTCAATTGTACACCATTATTCAGCTTCCCTCTAACATATTCTCGGACAGAGTAGCTTGAAAGCAGCTTGGCACCGCCTTGAAGAATCCCAGAGTTCAACAATTTCAGTTTACTATTATTTTTTTTCCGAAAGAAGAAGATTATTTTTTTCCTAGCTGCAGCCCGTCGCCTAGACTCTCCATTCATTATGTTAACACAGTGACAGTGGCGACATAAATGTGGACTGATGGCATCTTTACAGGGGACAGTGTACTTGGTGACCTTTAGATCTGACCACGGAATGAAATGGACCTGCCTGTGTTACCACCTGGCTAGGTAGAGACCAAACGCCCGGAAGAACAGCACCTGCTATACCTGCCCATTAGTTATTTACTCTCCAAATTCAAGGCACGGATCTTGATCACACACTCGTGATATAAAACAGTCAACACTCAACTTGTATTAACAGTATTTGATTTATCAAACTGATGGGGGTTTCCTGCCTTTGAATGTGTATTTTTTACGCTTCATTTTGCAGAACCTGTTTTTGTTTCCACAATTTCAAATTGTTTAATAAATTCCTGTCTGTTGCATTTCCCCCTTGTCCAATCAGAAATATAAGTAGAAATAGTTTTTTTTCTGATAGTTTTATTTCCCTGCCTAACAAGTCAGTATTTCGTTATACTTTAGTTGATTCAGTATTGCAGGTTAATATAACATTTGTTTTAGCTTTCAGGGTATGTCAATCCCACTTGCTATAGTGATTCAACACACTTCAGGTAAATACTAAGGTCTACAGTTCATCAAACAGCAAGTTAGCATAAATGCAGAAATGTCCACTGCGGATTTATTTTGAATTAAAACTTTTAACAGATGTCCCACGTTTTACTGAATTCATTTTTGAATTTTGGTTAATTAACATTTAACAGGTGGGGTGGGGTCTGAGGTTGACGGCTAGCTTTGCGCACTTACATTGTAAGTACCACTTTTTACATCTGGGCTTATTAGTAACACTAGATATTCTGCTCTAGGCACAGATCTAGCCTGAAGCCTAAGATATTTATCTCACCTGATTAAAGTAAACTTTTTAAACTCTTAGTATATGTACCAACGCGAGCTTCATTTACCTAAGGTTCATTTCTCCATTGACGAGGACGGACATAATGTTGGACAGGTTCCCTCCGGGACAGCAGCCACACAGTAAGACAGCTACGGCAGCGACCCCATCCAGAGCAAAGATGAGAGCCATGAAAAAGGCGACCAGCGGCATGATGACAAATTGGGAGATGAGCGCCAGCAGGACCCCAATAGGTCTCCGAATGTGCTCCCCGATTTGACTGAGCTCTACTGTGCATCCAAGCCCCAACATAGTGAAACAGAGGACGAATCCCACAATCACATTAATGCCATGACTAAGGGGCGAATCCCAGAATGGTACTACATGCTGACTAGGTTCCACAGAGACAGCCGAAACAGCCTCACTTGGGGTAAAGGTAGTAGCCTCAATGGATGTCGCCTCTTGAACTGTGGAACTCGGGCCCTCAGTGGGCGCCGGGCTTAGGAAACCACTGACACTTGTAATGTCTATTGCAGAAGTGCTGATGTTGGATAAGTCCGTGAAGTTCTCAATTAGAGATGTGGCAGAGGTCATCAGCAAAGAGGTAAAAGCAGTAACATTCTCCATGATGTAAAAGTTCCTCCTTGGTGACCTGTTAAATATATTTAAGACTGCTAGGTGCTTCGATGCCTGAGGAGGAGGAAGTTATTCATTTTCATTCTTCAAGGTCTCAGGCTGTCTTGTGAGTAACTGCATGCACCCTGTGGGTCTGTATATAAGGCTATCAGTTCCCTCAGTGGTTTGTTCCAGTGGGAAGAGCTCATTACAGTAAGAAATTACTGCCGTTCAAATTATCCACTTAGAAGGAAAAGGACAGCAAATGATTTATTTCTGATTTCTGAGCTATTTTGCTGGGCTTTCAGTATTTCCATCTTAATCATTTTCCATTTTGGATATCACTACTGTAAATAGTATAATACGAATATATAATGCGTACTATAAATACAATTTACTTTTCTTTAAAATATTGGGCAATTACATATCTCAGCTGTAGGTCATCCTGATGAATTGCTCCTCAATTTGCTTTACAAAATATCAGTTTTGTACAATGAAATACTTAACCAAACATTTTGTCAAAAGAACAATCTGATTCAATATTATATACTTTAGATTTTGCTGAACTTTTTAAAGGGTATGTGTGGTAAAGTATTAAGCAAAACACTCAATTAAGGTCGTTTCAAATTGTTTTAAAATTTTGCCGGCTTATTTTCCACATTTCAGAAGGCACTGTTCAAAACAAAATGATTGTGAGGGCTGAGAGCTGTGCTTTGCATGCATTGCATACTGAATCACAATCTGACCCCTACAGCCAGGTAATGATACCATTACTCAAAAACAGAGTAAAGAGCAATATGAATTAATAAAGGGTCTTCATGTCATTTACTTGGTCATCCTTAAATTCCAGATTTTATTTTTGCTATTGATTAATAAGCAGTCTAGTATGAATGTAGTTTTTCCTGTTTTCTTTCTACAATATGTGCATAAATGCTGTTAACTATTTCCTTTTAATGCCCACTGTGATCAAGCTTTGTTATTAAGCATATGATGCCATCTGCAGATCTATTCATTATCTTGAATATGTTGGCTACTATTAAAGACTGCATACTTTACACACTTTGTCTAAGCTGCTTTATAACTCCTCAGCTGTACTTAAAAGCTTGTCTCTGTTTGACTTCACCATTGTAAGGATTCTAGAAAGAAGGAAGGACGTATGTAGTTAGTAAAACAGTAGGTGAGAATTGCAAGCACATCAGTAACCTGGAAGTTTTAATATAGCTGGTACAAGTAAAAAACAATGTCAGAATAAAATGTTTGGGAACAGGCATTGCCTTCATTTGGTTTACCAGCTACACATTCCTCTTTGGTAATATAATATATAAATACTTTAAATATATACTAAGATGTAATAATAGTTGCAGGCATGGGTCTATTTACCTAATCTGACAAATCAGGCCAGACTGTGTGTGTATAATATGTACTTAAACCATGTGAGTCCTCAACAAGCTATAAACCTGATGCCTTACTGATATCCAACCTTTTATAATTCATATTCACTTTTCAAATAACTTTAACCATTGTTAATACTTTTAGCATTCACTATCCACTAATTTTAATTGTGCCATTTTTGTGGTTTAGAAGGATAAAGCCCAGACTATGACCCAGATGACCTGAATTCAAATAGTATCTTAAGCACTGAAAGAGTTTAGTAAGGACAGGATGGCAAAATAATCAGTTTTGGCTTATGCAGCTTTGGTGGGGGTGTATGGTAGGCTCAGCTGCAATTTTAGTGCGAGACAGTGGCTTTAAACGTGTAAAACAGGTATAAATGCAGAGGAGGGTGTGGGCTGTGACTAGCATTGCTGGTGAAGGTAGCTTTTGCCTGTGTATGTGAAGGAAGATGCCTTTGAAGGACAGAGGAGCATAGGTAGCCCCTGCAGTGATGCAGGTGCACAAGTCGCCCACAGAGGATGGGGTTAGAGACTTACTATAAAATGTCCTCATAGCTTATATCCTAGATTAAGCAAAGCTGCTGGGTATGTATGTGCCAGACGGTTCTTGGTCCAGGGGCAAACCAGAGAGGATGCCACAGGGCCCCAGTCTGGGAGGAAAGCCAGAGTTATCTGGATCAGGGGATGACTGTGAATGTCTCAGGCAGGCAGAGTTTATTTATTTATTTATTTAAAACTGTTAACTAGGGTAGAGCACTGATCCGCAAGGAACTATTTCAGGCTCTGCCTGGGTGTGCCAAACAAAGTCACCAATGGAAAAAGCAAAAGAATGTTAAACAAAAACACATTATGACATAAAACATTATAAAAGTTCATAGCTGAGTAACTCAAGAAACAAACACCTCCCTAAAAAAAGGGAAAAAAATGATCAGTAGCTCAATAGTTAGCACACTTGCCTTTGGAGTTGGAAAATCATAAGGCTGTAGGTTTTATTCCCATATTAGGTGTTGGATTCATATTCCAATACTGACATTGCAGTGCAGCATGGGGAGGGGTGCACTCCTGATTATGTCATCCTTTGGATGAGATATTAAGCTGAGGTTCCATCTACCTGAGTTGGTGGAAGCTCAGGTAGATGTAAAAGATCCCACAGTACTTCTGAAAAAGAGTAGGGGTTGCTATAGGTTTATATACATACACACACATGGGGTTGCTATAGGTCTATATACATACAAATACATATACACACACACACACACACACACACACACACATATATATATATATATATATATATGGATCTAGGACTTTTAATCGAAAGATCAAAAGTCCGAATCCATTATCACTGAACACACTTTAGTGAAAGCGCTTTTCACCGAAAAAACACTTTTGCTAAAGTGTGTTAAAAAAAAAAAGAAAAAACAGTAAATTAATGTTTATGCAGGGGGGCAAGCCTCCCTGCACCTCCCATGTGGGGGGCTGTGCCCCCACACCCCCCTACTTTATTATTCTCACTCCGAGATCACACTACAGTGGGGAAAAGGTAAAAATTCCCTTAACCGCACCGTAGTATGATCTCCGCAACAGTCACTCCCCCATAATACATCATACCCCACCCATTCTATTTACATTTCTATAATATTTACAATATTTACATTTACAACATTTTCAATGTTTTGCATCTTCAGTTTCACACACTTTAACATCTTTCATTCTATCTCCCCATCATTTTCTCCACGACTATTTTTTATTTCATCCAGTACATCTTCATGATTACAATTTTAATTATACAACACATCATCACATCTTCTTTTCCACAATACCCATACCATCACCATTAATATCTTATACCATTTGTCAACTTCACATTGTTTATTCTTTTTCATATTTTCCATGCAATATTATATCCATAGGTTCATAGGTAGATACTAGGCTATTGGCCCTGGGGCCTATATAAGCCTAGCCAAAAAGGTTCCCTGGTTTTCGCCGCTCAAGAAAATTATTTTCCTGTGCTCCTGTCAAGCAGTGGTGTAGAAGTGATCCTTCCCATCCAGTCGTCAAGGATTTTCTTAAAGAGGGTAAATGAGGAGCTTTGTTTGACATGAATGGGTAGTTTGTTCCAGAGTATGGGAAGTTTCTGGGACAGGAATCTAGCCCTCCAGCATGTTCTGTTTATTGTGGTGACAAGGTTTAGGTGCCTGGAGTGTGTGGGTTGGACAGACTGGGATTTCTTCAAGTGTAGCATATTCAACAGCTCTGGGTTTGACATAGCTTTGTATGTTAGGCAGAGATCACCTCTGAGCAGGCGATATGCAATGGAGTAGAGCTGGAGTTCTTTGAGACAGTCTGCGTATGGCGTCTGTTTGAGGCCGGTAATCCTCTAAGTGAGGTATTTCTGTGTCCTTTCCAATTGTTGTAGGTGTCTTGCGAGATACATGCCAAATGGGGCAATGTACTCTATAATGGGTTAGATGAGGGATGAGAAGAGAGGAACAATGACCTCCTTTTTTCTAGAGGAGAACCCTTTTGTGATGAGGTGTGCCACTTAGAAGGATTTCCTGACTACTGTGGTGATGTGGTTATTAAAGGAGAGACTACTGTCCATCTGTGTCCCGAGGTCTCTTATCACACTTTCAGTGTTTATTGAGCTACCGCCTATGTGGTAGTTCATGGGTAATGAGTTTTTCCCAAAGGGGATGACAATGCACTTCTTTGCATTGAGCTTGAAGCCATGAGTTTGACACCAAGCATCTGTCTCTGTGAGGGCCTTTTGTAGAATATCTACATCATTAGGTGATTCTATTATGGCCCCCAGTTTGCAGTCATCAGTGAACTTTGTTAGCCAAAGACCTTCTGTGTTGGTCTGCACTTCAGAGAAGTAGATGCCGAACAGGAGAGGACCCTGGACTGAACCCTGTGGTACTCCACTCGTCACTGGTCTGAAGTCGGACTTGGAGTCGGCTACTTTTACTGTGTGGGTTCTGTTAGTGAGCCAGTTAGCCACCCATCTTGTGACATAGGGATTTATGCCTGGTTTAGTGAGCTTATCTATAATTCCAGAGTAGGGAATGGTATCGAAAGACTTGGCGAGGTCAAGATAGGCTGTGTGCACTACCTTGCCCTCATCTATGGCTCTAGTGACTGCTTCAAAAAAGTCAGTCAGGTTTAGTAGACATGATCTACCTTTTACAAACCCAAACTGAGTGGGGTCTAGGGTTTGGAGGTTACCTATGTCTTTGTTTATAAGCTCCAAGATGATACGTTCCATTGCCTTGCAGACCAGGCTCGTCAGGCTAATGGTGCGGTACTTTCCGGGGTCCATGGTGGAACCCTGTTTGTGCAGTGTGATAACCATCACTGTGCACCATTCAGTAGGCACATAGCCTGAGATGAGGCTATGATTGAACATGGTACTTAGGTGGGGTGCCAGTTTGTTCTGTAGTTCGTGCAGTATGTAGCCTGGGATGTTGTCTGGTCCCATGGATGCTGGGTTCTTGGCTTTGAAGAGCACAGTCTTTACTTGTTCTTCCATGATTACAGGGGCTTTGCATTCTTCCAGTATTAAGATGGGCCCTTTGGAGGGTAAGAGGGGATAAAGTTAGCACTGAACCTATCTGCCAGGATGTTGGCAATATCTGTTGGTTCTGTATATTTAGTGCCATTGTGCTGTAGCTCAGAGCAGTTCTGAGTGTTCCCATTGAGATTCTTGACATAACTGTAGAATGCTTTGTGGTTGTCTTTGGAATCAGTGTCGATTTTATTTTCATAACTGGCTTTGGAGGATTTTATAAGGGATCTCAGCTTCTTGCTGAAGCTGACCAGGGAGTTCCTCCAATCTTGGGATTTTACTCTTTTCTGCAACAGTTTCTTCCTTCTGTTGTAGAGTTTGTTTATGGCAGGGGACCTCCAGATTGGCTTACTTTTTTTGGAGGATAGCATCTTGGTTATGTTGGGGATGGCATGATCCATGCACTCGTGTATGTGCTTATACAGTGCATTTGTGTAAGATTCAGCAGTCGTACTTCTATTTTCTGTCTGCATGGGTGCCATGAAGTTTGCCACTTCTGTCTTAAGAAGCATGAAGTTGGCGTTGGAATAGTTTTTGATGGTGATTTCCTTAATGGGGGGTGGGGGTGGGATATGGATGTCTAGGGTGATTAGCTTGTGGGTGGATCTGACCAGCAAGGAGTTGACTTCTGTCATGGAACACTGGTTACCCATATTGGTAATGACCAGGTCCAGGATATTGCTGCCCCTGGTGGGAGTGTGGACAAGCTGATCCAAGACATTGGAATTTATGAATTCTAGAAAACGTTGAGCGAATGAGTTGGTAAACAAGTAGTTTTCCCAGTTGGTGGGGCAGTTGAAATTGCTCATAATTAAGATATTAGGTTGTACCTTAATATTTTCCAGTATCTTAAGAAATGAGTGGGAATCCTGGGGCATGGTGGGGAATCTGTAACAAGATACAACCTGGATTGCAGTCTTGCCCAGTGTTAGTTGCACTTGGATAATTTTGGATGCATTATGTTGAGCAATTAGCCTGGAGGTGTGGATATCCTTAATGAATATGGACACGCTTCAGCCTTTAGTGTTTCTGTCCAGGTTAGGTGGCCGAAAGGTATGTTATGAATTATAGCCTCGTAATGCAGGGGTACTCTCTGGAGCCTTGAAGCAGGTCTCTGTCACTGCACAAATGTCGATGTTCTCCATTTTAAGGAGGGCCTCAAGTGAGTGCATTATGAGGTTTAGACTTCTAGCATTGTGTAGCATTACCCTCAGAGTTTGCTTGCTTGTACCTGTTATGGTGGTGAATTTAGCATTTGAACCTTGCCTAAAAAAGACACTATGGGGTGGCAAGAGCCTTAGCCAGTATCTGGAATCCCAGGGGCGACAGGTGCAGGCCATCTCTGGCAAAGCATCGTGGTCTGACGACCATGTCGTCCCAGACAGACAGATACTAGATCCCCTTTGATGACGCCAGAACCTTAGCCAATTGTTGAAGTCAATCATTTTGCCTTGTACTGTGGTATCATTCTGGGTGATGGCAGGATGCTACTCAGGGCTAGGGTCATACTTGCCTTGGCTGCAAGATCGGAGAGCTCCTCTATGAGTCTTTTCATGTAGTCCAAGGAGGTACATCTCAGGTCATTCACACCAACATGGACAATGACAGAATCGTATTTGTACTTATTGTGGAGTGACCTGAGTGTGTGCATTATGTGGCGGATCCTGGCACCTGACAGGCAGTTGACAGTAACTTTCTCCTTGTTTAGCCTGGTGGGTGGGACATCAGTGTGCCTGACTATAGAGTCACCTATGACTAGTGTGTTGGGTACATTGTTTTGCCTTATGGGCTGAGGTTGAGTGGCACACTGATTTTCTGGGCTATGTGTCATTTGGGTAGTGTTGGGGAGTGGTGGTTGTCTGCATTTCAGCTTGGGAGGTCTCTGTTGCTTGGGCAGATTTTTATTGAGAGCCTCCGTGAATGTGGAGGTGTGCTTTGTGTTTCTATGTTTGGGCTTTGGTAGTGTGGGTTTTGAAGGGCTATGTGTTGAGTGTGGTGAGGTTCAGGTGTTAACCTTCTCCTCTTGACTGTCTAGTCCATTCTTGGCTGGCAAGAGCTTGGCTTCCTGTTTGGCTATAGAAGTGCAACTCTCACAGGTTGTAGTGTTGGGTGGTAGGAGGAGAGGGTTGTCAGTGTACACAAGGCAATTGCTACATTGCCCCAAGATGCCCAGATTCATCAGGTGGACAGGAGAAAACACCAGGAGCTGACCCATGGACATGCCTGTTTAGGTGCTTATTAATTTAATTACTAAGAACTGTTTTCCTCTTGACAAGTGAGGAAAGTGGAGTGCTGTAGTAATTTGTAGTTTATTTAGTGCTTACAATGAGTTCTGAGCAAGTGCTGAGCACAAGGAAACAGTTTTGAGCACTGAAACTAAAAAAAACTGGCTAGTTCTATCTAAAACTAGCTAGTTTTAGCACCAATCCCAAGAAGAGAAGCAGGCCACAGCCTGTTTGATGATCCACAGTCTTGTCCCAGATGATGCAAGGGTCTGCAGGCTTGTAGACTTTTTCTGGTAGATGTCTTGAATAGTAACCAGACCAATCAGGTATGCTAAGCACAGACACTCACTCTCCAACCAGAAAGAGTCAGGAATCAATGCACTCTGCTCCTACTCTCACCAGGATCAGAATATAAGCACAGATTCTAAGCTGTCATTTATAAGCTGTCACATATCCATGTTTACATTTTGAAAACTGGAAATATTTTCAAAAACTTCACTCTTTTTACAATAAAAAAATAATACTTTGTCATTTTTTCTTCATTATAATCTGTACATTTTCTCTTCTTCATTGTTTTATAATTCATGTTACTTTGTACAGGCAACTTATCTAATAATAATCTTAACAAAAAAATCACCAACCTCGTAACAATCTTTGGATATTTCCCTTTTATTTTTATTGGTTTTTAACCTCATCTTTTTGATATTTCCATGGGTATATTAAATAATGTTTTTCCAATATCATGTTATATTATTCGTTTCTTATCTTTTTGAACTTCCTCAGTTTTAATTTTCCATAAATTCATCTTATCATCATATTCTTTTTTTCCATCATTGCCTCCTTTTTACTTATTTTAATTTTTCATTTTTTCCATCTCTCCATATTTCACATACAGTATTTTCATGATTAAACTACTTTCCTCCTCCTTCATAGTTTTTAATACCCTGAAAGATGAACATAGATTTCAAATATACAATTGGATTTTTTTAAATGTAAACGTCTTTCTTCTTTTTTTTTTTATGAAGTTCAAATTCCAGCATAACTGGATTGAGTCTTGATTCCCAAATAAAACTAAAAAAATCACTAACAATTAATTTCCATTTTTCTAGGAAACATATATACACTCCTCAAATATATCAGCTTTCCTTGCAGGTACATATTTAATGGTTGTCTGTCAGATGCTCAACATTACCTGTACCAAATCTGGTAACACTGAAATAACAACATTGAATTTCACAATGCTGGAAATCCAGAACATCGTAAGACACAGAATCCCAAAAGTCCCAACGACTCCAGATCCAGAAACAAGTGCTAACATGGGTCACAAAGGGGGTAAAGTCTAGCAGTTCAGAATACTGTGTTTCCGGTGTTGTGAGATTCGATGTTGTGATGTCGGCATTACCAGATTCGGTACAGGTAATGTAGTGCATATAAGTAGACAACTGTATTTAACATGTATACATTATTTTTAAAAGATAACTAGAAAAGTTTACCACCAATTAACTAACTTCTTCATTTCATCTAAAAATTCTCTGCATTATTCTGATATTTTCCTGCTTTCACAAAACTGGATTCCTAATATGGTTATCCCATTTCTAGTAACATAAATTCCATTTATCTTCATTTCACTAGACCCTTTACTTTTTAACTTATTTAACCTTAATCAAGCTTTATTTAATTCTCCTTTTCATCCTTGTCACAGTTGCCCTCATCCGTACTATATTTTTGTTAGAATAACAGAATAATCTGCATATGAAAGATACAGAATTATCATTACATCTTTTTCCTTTTCCCATCCTGCTTCTCACATTTCACATTTCAATATTTGTGCAAATAAGCACATACTCATCAGACACCCCTGTTTCACACCTTATTCAATCTTTATTTTCTTTTCTAACCAACCTTCTGCCATAACTGTTACTCAAGACATCTCATAACTTCTATGTTTATTTTTCTGCTAAACCTAAAATTTTTAACATTGTCTCATGGTCATACTGAGTCAAATGCTTTTGATTTATCATACACAAATATCCTTACATTTTTACTCTCCCTAATAATAGCATCTATTAGTTTTTTTATTATTAATAACATTTATTTCACTTGCTTTCCCTTTACTCTATATGCCTTTTCGCCCTTCACATCTTCAAAAATGATCCCCATTCATTTTGCATTCTTTTCATAAATATTTTCTAATCAGTATTCTCCAGTGGTTTTGGAATCCAATTCATAATATTTCTGTCATCTTGCCTCCAAATAAATTTTATCACCCCATTCTTATTTTTTTTCTTCTTCTGTCCCTTCTTTTATCCAGTCATTATTTCCACAAATACTTTCTTTTTCTCCTCTTCTCATCACCTATTAAACCCATAACTTAATCCACCCAAGCCTGGCACTAATTCCCTTCCTTCCCTTCTGTTACAACCTCTTTCAATTCTTTCTTCTAATTTACATTTTGCTCTATTCAATTTTTTTTTACTTTCCACCTCCCCCTTTCAATTCTTTAGTTCTTATACTTTGTTTCATCATTTTTCCTACTATCTCCATAATTTCTACTTGTTTACATTTTACTACACCATTCTTATTTACCATTCCATCCATTTTACCCTCCCTTCTTTTTCCCTCTTTTGTCGGCAAAGGTATAGCATCTTTCTTCTTTTGATATTTATTTTTTATTTATTTTATTTTACATTTGTTGATGGGGCTAGTCCAACTGGATACATGTCTATTTTCAATAGAGGCCCGGGGAGATAAGCTCCATTAAGCTAAATAATGAGAACAAGCAAAAACACTACTACTAGATACATATTTACAAAGATGAGGGTTTGTTACAGTTCTCAGTCTAAAGTTTAAAAAGCAATTCACTACTACTGGATACATAATTACATAATTATAGAGTAAGGTTAAGGCAATTTTTGTATTAAAACAAAAGAGATATAACATTTTATCCTTCATGTGAAAAAGAGGTTACTAATATTTACATAGAGAAAGCATTTGCTTACAGTAAAAAAAAGCTTGTTTCACAGTTAATAGTCAGAGCTAGATTATAATAAGGCTAGGAAGAGAGGAAGTTTGATGTCATAATATATTAAAATTGGGCGGAAGGTATATAGCAGATTCAGCAATTGTGAGAGGAGAGGATGTAGAGTAAAAATAAGTGTGTTAGTCAGAATTAGAACATGGGCATAGCCATTGAGTTTTGAGGAGCATTTTTAGTTGTCGTTTGAACATAGGTAGTGAGGCAAGCAATGATAGTTTGCTGGGAAGGCTATTCCAGGTTTTACCCACAGTGTTAGAGAAAAGAGAATCTCCTGCTTTATTGTGGGACTTACGGATTGTAACTAGTAGTTTATCTGCTGAACGAAGGGTTGTAAGGTTTTTGTAGGGGGTGATAAGGCTAGTAAGTATTGGAGCATTACTGGGATGATACAAGATCTTGTGGGTGATAGTCAGTTGCTGAAATTTAAGTTGGTTTTGCAGTTCAAGCCATCCTAGCTGTTTAAGATTGTGACAATGATGGGTTCTAAATGGGGAGCCAGTGGCAAATCTGGCAATGTTGTTATAGGAGGTTACCAGTTTGTTAATGTTGCTTTTGGATAGATTAGTATAAATGGGGGAGGCATAGAGGAGGGTGGAGATCAGGTGGGTGTGGGCAATGGTTATTCTGGCTTCAGGGGTAAGAAAAGGTTTGATACAGTAAAGGGAACCTAGTTTTCTATTCACTGCTTTAATGGTTAAGTCTATGTGTGAGTCAAAGTTAAGATTGTTGTCAACTGTTACACCCAAGACTTTGGTGGTAGGGTCAGATGATATGACAATGTGATTTTTGGAAACAACTGTTAGATCTATTGGGGAGGACTTTAGTGTTGGAGTGAAGAGCAATAGTTTGTTTTTTGGGGGGTTTAGGAGGAGGCAACATTGAAGAAACCAGTTTTCTACCAAGTTA
This sequence comes from Protopterus annectens, assembly GCF_019279795.1. Classification (NCBI taxonomy): domain Eukaryota; kingdom Metazoa; phylum Chordata; order Ceratodontiformes; family Protopteridae; genus Protopterus; species Protopterus annectens. Next base: position 24,285,909 of record NC_056748.1, on the reverse strand, counting down.
AATTGTTCTGGGTGATATATTGGAGTTTAGTTGAAGAATAGGCTGCACAAATTAATGTGGAGTCATCTGAATATTGTATGCAGGTAGCTTGAGGTAGATTTACATTTAGATCACTAATGAATATAGAGAAAAGGAGAGGACCCAAGATAGACCCTTGAGGGACTCCAAGGGTAATAGGGAAGGGTGTGGATATGTTATTGTCCCAGAGGACAGGTTGTTGTCTATTATCTAAATAGGATTTGAACCATTGTAATGCCTGTGTGTCAAGTGAGAGTGATTTCAGTATGTCTATAAGTAACTGATGGTTAACCATATCGAAGGCTTTAGAGAGGTCAATAAAAAGTGCAGAAGAAAGCATACTATTATTACGATTTTTGTTAATACAGTCAGAAAAGGATTAGCAGTGGAAGTACTATGAAAAGGCCTAAAACCATGCTGACAGTCAGCTAGAAGGCTGTTTTAGAGAAGGTGATCAAGTAGTTGCAGGTGAATGCATTTTTCCATGATTTTGGCTAAGGGAGAGAGTAGGGCTATGGAACAAAAGCTTGGGATTTTGGTTGAGTTGCCCCCTTTGTGTAGTGGGATAATGTGGGAGATTTTCCAAAGAGATGGGTTGGTACCTTCTGTAATGGTTCTATTAATTAGGATGGAAATGTGATAGGCCAGTAACTTAGCTGCAATTTGCAGGTATTCGGCCAGTAGCAGATCAGATGAGGATGTACATGGTTTAAGTTTATGAAGTAGGGTATGGATGAGGGATGTTGGAACTGGTTGTAAGTGAAAGGTGGGAGGTGAGCTAGTTAAGGAGGAATGCAGAGTTGAGGTAATAGGTGGTAAGGAGTTAGCTAGAGATTGGACTGTTTCAGTAAAAAAGGTATTGAAAGCATTAGCAATCTGGTTAGGAGTGTTTAGGGAGAAGCTGGATGGGGTTGGTATCTTGGAATGGCCTGGGTGTAAAAGTCATTTAATACCTGACCAGAAAGTTTGTAATTTTTGTTGATGATTTTGCTGGAGTTTAAAGTAATAATTTTTCTTGTCAAGAAGTATTAATCTTTTGGTGGTGTTTCTCAGCTGTCTGAAGTTTTGGTGATCAGTAGGGTTTTTAGTAGCCCTCCTTCTGGACCAGATTCTGTTTCTCAGTAAGATTTTTATGTTTACTTCTAGTTCTAATGGAGTGGGTTGGGACATGGTAGTCCAGGATTTGTAGGAATTTTGAGTTAAAGTAAGATACTGCTTCTTTGAGAGGGAGGTGTTTTAGGGGTGACCAGTCACAAGCCTTGAGTTCTGATTGGAAGTTTACTGGGATAAAATTTCTTTTGCTTCAGGTAGTTTTAAGTATGGGTAAGTTGGAAGTAAAGGTCTTTTGTCTAATTATATAAGTGAGTGCGTGGTCACGCATGTCATCTAGGAGAGTACTTACTTTATATGAGAGTGGATGGCTATTTACTAAGATCCAGTCTAAGGTGCTTTCTTTATTAATGGGTTTGTGGGTTCTGGTGGGGGTGGTGATTGTTTGGGAGAAGTCATATAGGTTTATATGGGTAGAGGGTTTAGCAGAAGTACAACTATTCCAATTTAAATTAAAGTCACCAAATGATGGTTTCTTGTGGGAAGGATGTAGAAAGCCAACTGAAGGTACTTTCAATGGTATTGATATTATTGCCAGGAGGTAGGTAGGCGCATATTATGAATATGGATTTGCTAGCATTTAATTGAAGCTTAGAAATGAGGATTTCAGCTTTGTTATCTAGAAGTTGTTGTATGTTTAGTGAGGTAAGCTGTAAGTGGGATTTGTACAAAATTGCCACCCCTCCACCCTTTTTGGTTGTATGATCTACTCTTAGAATATTGTATGCAGGTGGGATGATTTCATTATCTTTGATTGTTGGTTTGAGCCATGTTTCTGTTAGACATAGTATGTAAAATGAATGTATGTCCAACAGAGCATGTAGCTGGCTTATTTTATTGTTTAGGCTATGTATGGTTGTGATGTGCTATAAGGAGGGAGTTGGGGGTTCTAGTATGGGTGTATGAGGTGGTGGGATGTGATAGTGGGGGGCCATGGTGTCTGGGCCTGGGTTGGGATGAATGTCACCATGTAGTAGTATATGGTGTTGGAGACTGTGTGTGAGCTTTAGGGGGTTATAGAAACTGATTTGTGACTTCCTAGCTTGGGTATAAGTTATATGGGCTACCCTATGATATTTTGGTAAGAGATAGGTTGGTGAGGATGTAATGTTTATATGGTTTTGTGAGGCTAGGTAAGTTGGTATTGATGTTTGTCTTAAGGGAGGGTGAGATTCAGCATAGTGTAGATGTTCGTAAAAGGTAAGGATGTAGGCTATAGATAGAGTGGGTAATAGAAGTAAGAGAAGCAGTTTGATATGACTTGATGTATAATCTGGGGGCATTGTGAGAGAGGAGATGAAAATGTAGTTAGGTGGAAGGGGAGATACAGAGATAGTATGAAGTTAGAAGAAGTACTAGAAGTGGTGCTAATGAGTGGGAGTATGCTATTAGGTGTGTCGGTGTTACAAGTGTAATGAGTAGAAGTATGGTATTGGGTGTGAAGAGAAGGGGTGTGAGTTGAGAAATATAAAGGTAGGTGCACTTGATTTGGGTGGGAATTGGGGGTAGGGCAGGAGAGCGGAGTGAGCCCGCAGGGTGAACGGAACGGGATGGAGCAGGTGAAGGAGGAAATTGCAGAGATAAGCTATGAGCATCAGACTCCTGAGGAGCTCCTGGATGTAACAGGTGAGTGGGGAGTGATAGTTCAGTTGTTTACTTAGTAAAGGATAGTAGTGTAGGGGAAGAAAAGCTACATGAAGGAGGAAGACTAAGGAGCAGTCTGAGATTGCAAGAACATAGAAAAGTAGATTGGAATTTAAAGTGGGAGAGAAGGGATAGTGGATACTACACAAGCCTAGATGAGAGTGCCTAGATGAGTAGGCAGAAAGTAAGGTGGAGCTGAAAACTATAAAGAAAAAGAGATATAGATAGAACAGATGGCTCTGGTAGGGGTTTTACAGGGGAGACAAAATAATTACTTACGGGGTAGTTAGGGGTAAGGCTACTGGGTACCTGGCTCAGTAGTATGGATAACATACAGCACTGGGTATTAAAAATAGTGCAGTTTAACAGTTGGCTTTGGGTAAAACATACTTTCTTGTATCCTTTGAGAACTGGATTTTGAAAAAGGACAGCAGATTTCTTTTAGGTTGAAGATGGGATGGCCAAGAGTAGTTGAAGGGGGTCCTTATTCAACCAGCATGAAAAATTCCAATTCTTAATACAGGACTGGAAGGTGAGAGCTACATAGGTTGGAGGGAGACAAAGAACAAATGACAGTAGTGACAGTAGTAAGAACACAGTAGCTGCAGGTTTGTACATTAGCAAAATTAAGCAGAGAAGCAGGTAAGCATAGTAACTTCAGGTTTGCTTATTTACAAATTAAGAGGAGGAACAGTAGTTTCCATGAATTAAAGAACTTACAACAGATATACCATCTGAGATAGCTAACAAGCTTCAAAAGAAGTACTACAGATGCTAGGACTTAACACAAACACACAAACAAAAAGCAGTACAAACACAATGCTCAGTGATTTGACCCAAAACCAGCTAAATAAAAACTAACTTTACAAGATCCAGCTGAGTCCGTAATTATACAAGTGAATAACTACGGTGCAACACTGGGACTAAAAATTAAAAGCAGGTATTAGTAAGGCATTTAACGTTCATGTACACATAACATAAATGCAACATTGTAACTTATTTAGCATGATGTGGACAAAATAATGAGCTAGAAGCAAGTAACGGCATCATGACCTGTTGCTCCCACTAACAGTTGTGTTGTACGTTCTTCACCTACAAATAGCAGCGCTCTCTTTAAACAACAGTTGATTAAGACTGTTCAATTCCTACCCCAGTAGCAGTTTTTACACTAGCCCAACCAGGATGGGTGCTGACTACTAACATAAATCAAAGCCAATATCAGCAGTACACCAGCGGTATTTATCCCACTGTATCTAGATTTGTTTAACAAAATGAAAATAAGCTAGGCATAGAGCTGGATTCATTCGGAATGCAACCAGATCACTATTTAATGTAGCGCCCTGTTTTAGAATGAAAGTATAATCTTTCCCCAAAATATACTAGGTGTATTTAAGATTAACTTGTTAAGCGCCCATATTTATGAAAAATACTTCTGTGTCTGCAAATTTGTCTTATTTTTTTCTAATACAAATTGTTTTCTATTTGTATTATTCTATTACTGACTTCTTACATTCCTTTCTCAAAATCTTTCAACATGTTTACATATTTCACTTTACTTATTTTTACCCTTCTCTCTATTTCCACAAAAGTCTTGTATAAACATTACCCACTATTTTGTTAAAATTTCATACAATACCCTCATTGTCATATTTTCCTTCTGTAGTCTACTAACTTGCTCTTTCATTTCTTTCTTTTTACTTTCATCACCTGTTAACCATTTTATCCCTGTACTTTCATTTGTGACTTCTTTGCTATCACCTAACATGGTCCATATTGCTCCATGATCTGAAAGAAATCTATGGTTTACACCCAACCTGCCCCTAGCTTTGTTTCACCTGAATGCATTTCCCTTTTCTCTACTTTTTCTTAACTTCAAGTTTCTACATCACATCACTTTATTATCATCCTTACATCTTGTGTTAGTTTTCCTTTTCTTACCTTACTGTTAAAGTCTCCAGTCATTATTATTGACATATTTACATTCACATATATTTTCTGTTGTTGTTCAATCATTTTATTTTCTTTCTGACATGTTTGTATATACATATACTGCTGTTACCCTCACATCATTTCCATTTTTGCTGAAGTAATATCGTATCACCCCTCGTGGTATCACAATTATTGCATCCAATATTTTTCATTCATCTTCTTTTTAACACCCCTAAACCAGAACGTTTCATATGCTACTGACTAAATAATCTTTTTCTCCATGCAGCTTCAGTTTTTTTTGTTTACCTCATACTGTATCCAATAAACATAATGCATCCATCTTTTTCTTCTTGCACTTTTCAACAGTCATTAAACCACTCACTTCATTTCATATACGATTCACATTTAGTCCCCAAATACTTACATCACCCCTTTCATTTTTTGCAGCTTTTTTCTCCTGTTATTTTCTTACCTGTCCTTCTCATTCTCCCCAATAGATTTAATTTCTTTCTGCTTTTGCTCGTCCCCTGGTTTTGAGTCACTGTTTTCCTTTTCTTCACTTGACGACCCTTCATACTTATTTCCTGTTTGCATCTTCTACCATTATTCCTCTCTCTCTTGCTGTTTTTCTTCACCTTTAGTCATATTTATGTCACTTTATTCCTCACTTTCATCAGCCATTTTACTTTCTTCCTGAATATTGTTTTTTATTTCTGTCAGAGGGGAAGGAGCAACAAAGTTGCTGTATGCAAACAGTGTGGCATCACAGGCAGACTGAGTAAAAACTTCAGCAAAGGATAGGGGAATGGAATACAGAACTGAAAGTAGATGGGATGAAACCCAGTATAGATAAGAAAGTTGTAATGGCAGCAAATGGGAGAAATCAGAAAAAGCTGAGAAATGAGATAGAAGGGAAAATAGTGGAACAGGTTAACAGCTTCAAGTATATGGAATGAGTGGGTGAGAAGAAGGGAAGGATGAATGAGGAGATCAAAACTAGAATCAGAGGAGCTGCAACTGACTGGAATGGGGGGGTAGTATATAAAAGAATAATGCCAAAGAAGCTGAAATGTAATGTGTATAAAACAGTGGCGCAACCAGTACTACTGTATAGTACAGAAACCTGGGCAGCAAAGGTAGAACAGTTGAGGAATGTAGAGGAGATGATTTGCTTGAGAAGGGTGGTATGGGTCACACTGTGGGACAGACAAAAAATGACGACATCAGAGCAGAAGCCAAAGTCCTATTGCAGAGAAGGTCAAAGAGAACAGATTACAGTGATATGGGCACATGTGCAGAAAAGGAAAAGTCAATCAGGTGAAAAAGATTTGGGACTGACAGGTAGAAGGCAAAAGGAAACAAGGGTGCCCAGAAAACAGGTGGATGGATTATGTGAGAGAAGATCTATGGGAGTCAGGCATGACTGTTGAAGACGGTAGGAGGGTGGTATTGACAGATAGGATGACACTGACATGACACCCTGACCCCATGTGGAAACATGAGAAAAAGGGGGTTTATGATGATTGTCTTCTACACATTTTATCCCTCACCCACTTTTTTCATGCACCCTTTATTTTTCCATTACTGAGCATTAAAATCAAAAAAATATGTGGACTCATTACATTTCCTACAAAAAGGTTTACAGTTCCTAGCAGTATAGCCTTGCCCCCACATTGCACACATCTTATTTTTTGCATGTTCCTGAACCAACTATTTTTAATCCCCAGAATAGAAGCAGGCCTTAATTTGGTTCCCGTATCTACCATTTGCCCATTTCCCATTCATTATTACATTATTTGAAATACACTATCGTTTTCCATCATGTATCTCTAGCGTAACCCACACTTCCCATCCCCATCCTTAAATTTCTGTTATCAGACATTTTTTTATTTCATGTACTTCATCACATTTTTGTTAAAAAAGGGCTTTAGGTTCAAATTTCTCTATTCTGAAGTTCTGAATGGCGTATTCAGCTTTCTTTTTAACTGCAAGCCAAAGTTTTGGAAGTAAAGTCTTTCCAAGGTGATGTGTTATTTCTTACTTCTGTTTCACCCATAAACGTTTCAACACCTGAAACAGTTCCAAAGGTTACTTCAAAGGTCTTCTGACCCCAAATATATCAATGCTCTTATGTCTATTAAAGTAATTCCTAATGGCAATATAATATTGTCCATAATGTCATACCTGTCAGTAGAAGCAATTGTTTTACTTCTTATTCTTACCAGTGTTTATTTTCTGAAGCTCTTCTGCTCCCTTCAAACACCTCTTTCTTTGTACACTGCTTTTGTTCTGACTTACAACACTTGCATATGTTTTCTCTTTGCTTCACTTCTGTCGTCTGCAGTACCCAGATGCAGAGACATATTCTTAAAACTGATCAGCCAAACATGCCTCTGTATTTTCAGCCTCTGTAATTTGCTTCTCTACTGTTACAAGCTTCATTATCTAACTGCTCCTAAAAACAGTCAATCCATCACAGCACTCATACTTGCCTCTTGTACATCTGATTCTACTTCTTTCATTAAATTCTCCAGACATTCACTCGCCATCTTCATAAACTAGCATTTCATCTCTCTCTCTCTGATTCTGTCTTCAAAACATTGCCAGCAACAATATTTACTGTTTCCTCCATCTTGGAATTCTCCAAGCACTAGTGACTGCTTTCTGGCACCACCTAGTGCTCAAAAAGAATAGGGGACTTTCCAAAGCACCCTTGCCAAATTTCACCTAGTATGTATGAATACCACCTTGGGTCACCCCCCCCCCCCCCAGAAAATAAGTCATTGACCTAGTGTGACTAACTGTGTCAACAAAGTGTAAATAAATAATAAAAAATTAAATAAAAATGAAGGCTAACATAAGAGTAATAGTAATTGTCGAAAAAGTAATTTCTTCAGACAGACATTTGCTGACAGACCAGAGGGTAAAATGAGTGAAAGTAAAGGGGGTAAGAGAATGATTAGGAAATGTTTTGAAAGGTTATGTTTAGGGGTAAGGTTAGGTGAGGGTAAGAGGAGGGAAAGAATGTAACAAGTGTTGCATAATAGTTGAAAAGGAAGTAAAGAAGACATTTTTCTTAGCAGTCTGGTGTTTAAGATGATCACTAAACTGGTTTTATGTTATGTCAGTGATATGAAAACAGTGACATTTGGTTTCTTTTTAAAAGGTAACTCTTATGAGAATTAATAAATGCTGGCAATATACTGTAATAATCATGATTTATGGTAAGGCCTATCAAATCTTAGGGCCTAGGGTTCAGAGCAATAGTTAAGGCTTGGCAAAAGGAGCTGTGTCCTGGGTACAAGCTGTTAGAGAGTACAATCAGCAATCAGTTTGGTCGAAATGCAGTAATTGCATTGACAGTGTTCAATGTCATTCATTCATTTAACCAGTCCTCTGGTACTCTGCAAGTAGGCATTGCTAGTTACTACAGTTCAGATATTCTTGCAACATTTATTTATTTATTGGTTTTCAAGTACAGAGAAGCTTTGAATTCATTGACATTTAATAATTTTTGTTTAAACCATGCAGCTCTTTAAATGAAGGAATATGTACATGTGTGTGTGCTACTGCAAAGTCAGTCAGAGTGTCCACTCATGTAAAACTCTACCAAATAGGCATTTTTGCTACAGTTCTGAGGTTGTTTTGCAAAAAGCTGTTTTTGCTCTTCAAGTAGAGAGGAGTTTTTTTTCATCTTATCTTTGATTGGATGGTGACCCCACTCTGGGGGACTGTCCATGGTATCCACTTACATAGTTACTGCCCTGCTAGGACTGGAACTCTATGGCTACAGCACGTTTCAGTTGCGTTGGTGTAGTGAAAGGCAGGATCTTATAATAATTAATAATAATAATAATAATAATAATAATAATATCCATTTGGTAATCAGGTAAGTACACTGGACACACAGCCACTTTTCAGGGGTGACATAGAAGCAAAGTCTGTTTAAGTGACTTGTTCGAGGTCACACACTAGGCAAAGGAGGGGTGAGGGAATCAACCTTGTTCCATAGGAATTACAACTCCTAGCCTTAACCCTTTGCATCAATGGCATGACAAACTTAATGAAGTAATCAGGGTGATTTGGTTGTGATTGAAGGTTGTAAGTTCCTTCCCTGACTGTAAATCTGTTGGCCAAACAGGCAAAAGTATTTTTAAGCAGTTTAAACAAGATAGAGCTGAGGACACCAATGGTTTTCTTTTGGATGGGGAGACAGTTAACCTTTGTAAGCACTCAGCAGTGGTGTTTAAACCTGGGAGCTAGAGTAATGAAGTAACACATTTAGTTGACAACAGTTTGTAAGCTTGTGAGATTTTTCTCTGAGGCTGAAGCAATGAGTGGAAGTCTGTATTAAAGTTGTGGGAAACCTTTTCCAGTGGCCTCTCTTCCAGCGGGGGACAAGAAGTGGTAGGTTTTTCATGCCAAAAGAAGGTTTGATGCATTTTAGCTTTTGGTTTTTGGATGTGCAGTTGGAAGTTCAAGTAATGGTCAAGCCAGATGCCCAGGTATTACAATGAATTTATAGTTTAAAATTAAGTATTTGTGCTGTTGATATTTCCTGAGTTTAAGGGGTAGATTATATTTTTTGCAGGGTCCCATAAATCATTTCCTTGGTTTTCATTGGATTAAGAAATAGTTTTGTTGAGTTAAGCCTGTTGGAAAGAGATAGCAGGTTTTGCTGTAGTTGAGCTTGAGTGGACCATATGAAGAGTTTGATGAAAAAAATGACTATCATCTGCATATGAAGGGATCAATAGCTGTAAGATATCTGGGGGTACATTGTGTATGTATAAGGAAGATAGCAGTGGTAGACTTCCAAGATGGCTGCACACTGAGCAACAGCTTAATTTCAACTCTCCCAGTGTGAAAAAAGGAACTGAGAGATAAGAGCTTGTAATTCTATCAGCATTAGTAAAATTCAGTTACAGGCTAGTAAGTGCACACTGCCTGCATGCTAGGAAAGAAGACAGTTAAAGAACCTGAAATAAAAGGAAATAAAAAGGTGAAGAAAAAACAATGACTGGGAAGAATCCTGCAGCTATTCAGGAAAAAGCAGTTCAAGCTCTAGCTCTGGTACAAGAGATGTCTTCCAGCAATTTAGAGGAAAAAAACAAATGTACTCAGTGCTGATTAAAACAAATGAAACATCAAAGGAGTATATCAACTCAAATAATAAAAATATAAGAAGCTTTAATTAACTATTCAGATGTGCTGATAGAACTGCAAACAACCAGAGGCTGAAATGAAGAAAAAGCTGGCTGAGTATGAGACTTCTCAAGAAGAGCTGTATCAAAAAAATTGTAGAGTTAGAGGACAAAGCACATTGAGAAAATCTGAGATGTTCTGCTGTACCAGAGAAACTGGAAGGAACAGGCTGTATTCATTTTACGAAAACACAAACAACTGGACTGGTGTTTCACAGCAGGATTATTAATTGAAAAGGCACATAAAATGTATGCTCCAAACATAGCCTTGAGCAGTCAAAACTTATATTAGTAAAGATTCAATCATACCAGCAGAAAGAGTTGATCCTGACAATATTGTGTCAGAAGGGCAAAGTATTAGAAATTGGAGACAATAGAGTACTTGTGGAAAATGATTATTCACTGTACACCAGGCAGAAGAGAAGCAAACTTATCTCAGCAATCAGGAAATGATGAGAGGCAGGTGTGAGATTCAAGCTGCTGTATTCAGATGTCTTCAGAATATTTTTTTCTGGAGGACATTTTTGATGCAGAACAGGCTAAGGAGGAAATACAAAAGTATATCCAACAAAAAGTGAGCCAGCAAACAGAAGGGGACTCTGCTTCTCATTCTTCTGACAATAAAGCTCATAGAAAGACTTTGCCAATAACACCTTTGGCAAGTGCTAGAGACACAGAAAAAAAAAACAGGAGCTGACTAGAAGAATCAAGAGTACTTTGGATTTGAACCAGAGCTTGGTGTTGGGAGATGGAGATGAACAAGAAGGAGATTAGCAACACTGAAATGAGTTAATAAATTGAGATTATAAAATATCACTCACATTTGTGAGATATAGCTGTGCAAGAAAAAGTTGCTGAGAAAGATTGGACTTTTGTTGGCTTTGTTAAACTTGTGGGTAGAATGTAAAGCATTACCCGACTTTATGTCATTAATGTTTAGAATAACACTAAAATGAGAAAAGTAACTGTAAGTAAAACAATTTTTGTTCTAATATTATTTGTATAAAGCATTTCATGATATAAACTGCATGTTATATAGTAAAACAGATTTGTTTAGTATGTAGTTAGGGGTATCTTAAATATGGGGGTGAAGTGGAGTCTTTTTACTGACTATTGTATGTGATAAAGATATTAAAGTGAACAAGTACTTTTTTAGCTTTAGTAATATAGGCATTGCAATGTAAAAGAGAAGAAAGGGTGGACAAAAGCAAGTCTAAGTTAATATGCCATAATCTTTAGCTGTTTGGATGGGGAAGGGATGTAAAAGTGCACTGATTATATGTAGAGTTGACATGTTTTTGGATCTCTGTTAAATGTTGGTACTCGAAATAGAGTGTGTTGCAAAGCAGAAAAAAAAGATGAAAAATCCAGAAAAGACAAAATCTTGAAAATCACTTTTCTCCTTAAAACTTCTTTTTACAAGGGGAGGTAAGCATCCCCTTGCACTCCCATGTGGGGGGTAAGCCCGTAACACCCCTGAACTTATACATGCCAACTCTGAGAGCATTATACATCTGTGAAAAGGGAATATTGGACTTGGGATATACAAATCCAATCTATTGGTCTCAACATTGCAAGACTTGCTCTAGTGGGTCCCAACAATTCAAATGGTTACATTGTTTTCATAGATGAATATCTGGATTAATGCCCTTGGCTTAATCTAAAAACAAATGTTTTCTGTAAGCAAGTAGGCTTGAAAAATAAGACAGAATAATGAATGCTTTGAGAGGTACTAAATTTTTTTGCATATGCAATGATATTAGCTTGCTTTTTTTCCCTTTAGCAAATGTTTAGTAGAATTTAAGAGGTCTGTAGCTGAAGGCAGTTGTACATTATGTTCTTACGTTTCCATGGAGATAAGATTTCTGCAAGTGCAAGAAATTAATCTTGAGAGTTCTGAGCATTTTTTGCTGAGGGAAATATAAAATTAAAGGTACAAGAAAAGCAGTTCAGTAAAAAATAATGTTTGAAAGTATTAGAAGTGAATAAGAGATAGCAGCTTCCCTAGCAGCCTTAATACTTCAGTGCATTTAATAGAACATTATATAATTTAGTTTTATGTAAAGATAGGCAGTGCACTCTTACTTAAGGCTAAAAGTTAATGTTTTCCAAAAGCATAAAAGCTGTTTTTATATCTGGGAGAGGAATCGAGATAAGAAAAGAACAGACAGCAATCAGTGTAAGTGGGAGCACAGGCTGTAATATGGTTAACCTTAATTTTAGGTTAGGTAATGCATGTGGGTGTAGCTGTCAATTTGTGAAAATTGTTCCTATCAGGAGGGTTAAACTTACTCTTTTGAATAGGTACGCAGTTTTGCATGTTTGTTTTAAATCAATATGTTATGTGGATATTCTCAAAATGTATTTAGTTTATTTGTTTGAAGGTTTTCATTAAAAAAGTCTTTAAAATGTGACATAGGTTCAAATGGAGGTGAAAATAAACAATGGTATAGAAGGTCAACTTGTCAAACATTAGTGTGCACATATAATACAAAAAGTTGGAGATATGCATTCAAAAAGATGTCATGTATACTAGGTGGGAAGAATAACTTCTTATCATAACAGCTATGCTATTCATATTATTTTGAAATGTAAGTGGCCTTACAGGTATAGACAAAAAGTTACTAGTATTGAAATATATTAAGAAATGCAGAGTGTAAATAGTAATGCTTCAGGTGACACACTTGGAAAGAAATGAGCATGTGGATTTGATAAAGAAAAGACTTCAGGATGGATATTCAGCAGAATATTAGGGAGAAAGGATAAGGGTAGTAGTTATACTAACTGCTACATGGGCTCCAATTGTGATAAAAGAGGAGAAAAAGGTAATAAGGATAGATTTGTGGCAGTAAGGGTCTACTGATAAGGGAGGAGATTACACTGATGTATTTATATTCCACCAAACTGTTATTATGGATCTTAAGAAAATTTTGTGAGAGATAACCAGCTTACAGCAGGGCATATTACTAATATGTGGTGATTGGAATTTGATTTGCAAAAGTGAAAATGTATATTGGTGACCTAGAAGGAAAAATATAACAAAAGAGTGTAGATTTCTGAAAACAATTATGAAAATATTTGGTATGAAAGACATGAATTCAATGGTAGGGACTGAAGAGAATTTACATATTATTCTCCAAGGTACAATCAATGGACTAGACTAGATTGAAATTATATTTCACAGGAAGGTATGCATTTAATTGAAAACTTCAACTCACATCCAATAACTATTCCTAATCATGCACCAATAAGAACTAAAATAAAATGCAAGGTAATGAAGTCAAAATGAGATACTGGCTCTTTCTAACCAACCTGTTAAAAAGAGAGGAATTTAAGAAATGGGTAGTGGAAATTATTTGAGACATATTAGGGAAGACAGAAATTTCTTCAGATGCTATAGGTAGTGAGTGGGATAAAATGGAAATGAAGTTTAAAAATCTGGTGGAAATGAAAGAAAAGGAGACACTGTTAAGAGGTAATAAGAATTATTTAGAGGGGCTGACAAAGGTTAAAGTTTTGCAGAATAAGAAGAATCTCACAGAGCAAGAAGGGGCACAACTGCAGAGTTCTAAAAAGAAAATAAGACAATATCTTGATAATATGCATGGGTTTAGAAAGATTGCTGTTAAGCATCTGTTTTTTGATAATAATGCCAGCACACAAAAACTTTTAGCACAAGAAATTAGGCAACCAAAGGTAGAAAGGGCTATTGCCAAATTTAGGGAGCAATGAGAGAAATAACAACTTATACTATAGAGGTATTACATATATTTAGGAAATTTTATGAAAATCTGTATAAAGCAAACAAAATGTGGAAATCAGGAAAGAGCACAGATGGAAATATTTATTGCAAACTTAAGTATGCCAAGGTTAGATGGGGATCAACAATTAACAGTTATAATCAATCTGTAGGAAAGTCTCTAGGAAGAGATGGCATTCCTGTGGAAGTCTGGAAAGGGGGAAGAAAGTGATAAAAGATCTGGAAGGTTTTGTTTAACAGCATTTTAAAAGGAGGGGAAACACCAATATCTTGGAAGAAAGCTGTGGTGGCTGTAATACCTAAACGGTGGTAAAGGCCTATCAGACCTAGCTTCAAATAAGCCCATGTCAATTTTAAACCATGACTATAAAGTGTTGATAGCTATACTAGCTAATGGAATGGCAATGTTGTTGCCAGAATTGATAGATGTGGATCAGTGTGGTTTTGTGGAGGGGGGGCAAACTTTTGACAACATTAATAGAACAATGATGATCCAGAAGAGAGCAGAATGAAAGAAAATACTATGTTGTTGGTGGGTCTTAGGGTCTATATTAGTTTGTCAAAATGTGATTTTTAGCGAACACCTAAACATCGATTGCACTTCAGCAAAAATTGTATCAGCAATTCGCTGAATTTACCAAGGGCAAGTAAATACTTGCCCTGCAGCACAATGGACTGACATGTAAACAAATTGAACCCACCCAAGTGGGTGGCTTTGCCCCCACACCCTCAGATGTGGGGGCTATGACCCCCCATGCCCTTCTAACTATATATGCCAACTCTGAGATCGCACTACAGTGGAGAAAAGGGCAAAGTTGAGTAGTTGGCCAACTACTTCTTTGCCCTTGGTTAACTCAGTGAATTGCTGAAATGATTTTTGCTGAAGTGCGGTTGATGTTTAGGTGTTCGCTGATATAGCATTTCGGTGAACTTATATAGACCCGGATCATGATGCATACAAAGTAGAGATTTTATGAGTAGGCAATGGACACATTTGCATTCCTTGATACAATAATAAGGTTAATTAGGAGGATATATGAGGGATCAGAGGCAAGAATTAAAATATGATGGTCCTTCTCTGACAAGTTATGTCTGAGCAGAAGAACCAGACAGGATGCTCTCTTTCCATTTGTTATTTGGCATGTTTTTAAAGCCATGGACAAAGAAAATGAGGGACACAGAAATTCAAGGATATAATTGGTAAGGTAATCAAGAAAAGTTGGCTTTATTTGCAGACAATATTATTTTGTAAACCACGATATGGCTGACAAGAAACCAAAGAAACAAATCTGTCCAATTGAGCACCCAAATAAGAGAAAGAACGCTGAGGAACGATGTAGGTTGACGAAAAAGAAATTTATTAACGCTGTCAATACAAATCTGCGTTTTCGTATATCCCACTTCATCAGATAAAATACACATAATACAAGTACTGTTTAAATAGCATGATGTACATCAATCAACTGATCTCATTGGTTCTCCAACATTTAAAATTTAAAATTTTAAATTGGTAGTAACATTTAAAACATATCAAGAATATAGATATGAATCAATAAAATATACATTATAATACCCTAAATTCATCTATCAGAACAATATAAATATATATGACTCTTCCAACAATAAATGAATGAAAAATATAGTATATAAAAATACATTTTACATGTACAAATTCCTGTGAATGAAAAATCTGTATCTACATATGCCCTCTAGTGGTACTTGTTAAAATACCATGAATAATTATTACTACAATTTAGCTGATCTGAGTTTTAAAACTGGCATAATGGATAACATTTCATTTAAACCGGGATTCCTGTTGGCCTCAAGTGTAATTTGCCAGAACAGTTCCCTATATTCCAGCTTTGCCTCCCACATACCTCCCCTGATTTCCCTGGGAACCATTTCAAGAACAAAAAAGGAAAATATAGATAGTGGACAGGACTTCCTATGGCGAAATAGTGCATTTCTAGGGTTCGCCTTATTAATCTCATAATTGTGTTCATAAATCCTAGTCCTGAGTTTCCTTTCAGTTTTCCCTACGTAAAATGAGTTACAAACCTTGCATGTAGCTAAATAAACTAAACCTGAACTGTTACAATTTGCATGCACCTTGTTTGTGATGTTCCTATTCCTACTATTACTAAATGTTACTACCATTTTAAAATTTAAAATTTTAAATGTTGGAGAACCAATGAGATCAGTTGATTGATGTACATCATGCTATTTAAACAGTACTTGTATTATGTGTATTTTATCTGATGAAGTGGGATATACGAAAACGCAGATTTGTATTGACAGCGTTAATAAATTTCTTTTTCGTCAACCTACATCGTTCCTCAGCGTTCTTTCTCTTATTTGGGTGCTCAATTGGACAGATTTGTTTCTTGTCAGCCATATCGTGGTTTACTGGGTTTTTTTGAGAATGGCTGAGCATCCAGGAGACGAGGCAGAGGACGACTTGCCCAGAAGTGGAAGAGGAGAACTACGTAAGATTATTCCCATTTTAGCTCCCTTTTTGACATTTTTTCCCCATGGAGAAAGGATAAGGAGATTCCCCACAAGTACATTTCTAACAAAGTATCCGTATATCTACGTCAGATTGGTCAGGATTTCCACCAAACCCATTGGATCTGATGTACATGGTCTCTGGTATAGTTTTCTATCATTTTTGATGCAGCTTTCGTGTACAGTAATGTGGCCATACTGTTCTGACATCTTTCTATTCATAAATCCATTCTGATTCCTTTCGATCTATTCTGTAATACACCTTATATCCCTCATGTCCTTTCATATAAACATTGGGAAAATCTCTGACTATTCCAGCTATATATAAGACCATGATGTTAAAACATCATTCAAATCACAATCATTCATGTATTTTAAATGTTTCATTGTATTTGTCAGTTCATGCTCCAACATGTAAAACAAGAATAAATAGTGCCCCCCACTGCATCTCGAGTATTTCCATATCCTGTATGTGCTGACAACATTGCATGGGTATTCCTGTCCAGTAAATAACCACTTTTGAGGATTGAAGACCATGTTACCTCCTTCCTTCCTTCTCAAGCTGTAACATACCTATTATGTAATGTCATGTCAGTGTGCTCAACAGAGGTGTGGTCAGTTAGCCACACTAGTTTGCTTAGTTTTGTTTGGCCTGAATGTTTGAACTGTATAAACCAATCAAGACTAGGCTGCTGGAAGGTAAGTACTAAATGACCACAGGCAAACTAGCCTTTGCCGCAGTGCAAAAATACCCCAACTTTACCATCCTATCTCTGAATCAGAAGTTTTCTGATCTCAGGCTGTTAACTATGAAACAAATTGCATGCAGCTATATCACTCAGAACTTGTCCCACTGTTACACTGCAATGTCCTTATTTCTTTTGTGAATCCTCTGAGCATATGTTTCATTGTTTCATTGTACGGTACTGTCATTACACTGACATTGTAATGACTTGTTGCACAGTGTGAAAGTGTCCTTGGACTAATTGTTATCCTAATTAACAGACTACATAAACACACTGCTGTGAATTTCCCTCAAAGCCTCATACACTCTGACCATGTGTGTCTGTGTGAAGCTCCTTGCAGAGACCTGCCTTACCATTCATCATCACCAGGCAAACAGAACCATATCTTGCAGTAATAGCAGGACCCAGAATTGATAGCTGGCATACTGCCAGTTTACACTGTTGGATCCTTGACCAAGGATGTACAACTTACTTTTCCCATATTGTAGTGTGTATGTCTCTCGCCTAAAAAAATATTGGATAGCTTCAAAATGCATATAGAAACTTCAGGGTATTATTTCTTTTATTGCTGCATATCCAGTGGGATAGGTGATGGTATCTCAGCATTTCTAAATTAACAGCTAAAGGCTAGAAGCCCATAACTTCATATAGTAATTAGTATCAGTGGTACTGAATGCAATACTCTAGGAACCTACTATAGACCTTTTCTGTCTCCTGCAAAGCCTGAGGATTTTCTGACTAAATTCAAACTTGGTGAAAACGGAGATCCTGGGTGGGTGGGCCGGACTACTCACCATCAAATAACTATGCCAAAAATTTACTGACTCTGTTAATGAAAGCAGTTTGGATCAAATAGTAAAAATCCAGCCAGTGATGGCTGCATTTTATATAATGTCATACTGGCAAACCTAGGATCTTCATGCTCTTTAACTATGGTTATACCCTTTGTTATTAACACAGTTCATGAGACTATCATCTTTAACCCAAGACATCAAACCCAGTTATAAACTAACATCCTTCCTAAAGCACCACTGGAAACTATAATACAATAAATGCCATACTGATGAAAACAGATTAGGAAACTATTGTTTATGATATTTTATAATAAATCTGCACAGGATACTATTAATGGGTTCTGTGATATTATTAACTTCTGCTTTCATGTTTACATATTAGAAATGAACAACCTAAGCGTGAGTGCGGTTTTTAGGAATAATCCAAGAATACTTGGAAAGCAATTAGATTTGTAAACCCACACCACTCATGTCTTATAAACACACTGTACTTCATTCACATTTTGCAACACTGTTGCTCTTGAGTGGAGTTTTCTCAGAAAGTCACTATGGACTCAATCAATCTGGTTTACATGATATCTTAAATAAAGGCAAGGTCCTGTAGCACACGACTGAAAGTAATAAACTGAATTAACAGATATCAGCTAAAATGCATGCATGCTTGTGTGTGTGTGTATGCACGTGTGCATTTGTATATTTGCTGTGAGTGGATGTCTTTATTGAATAAAAGTACCTTTCTAATGTGCAATGATAATTCTTTAGTGTAACTAACTATTTTCATTGTTTGTTTTTCAGCATTTTTTGGTTATGACGGAGCACAACCTGGAAACACGGCTACAGGCTAATCAAGCTATAATGCTGTACTGTATTTTTTTTTTTTTAAAGAAGCATGTTTTTGCATGGTATGGAGCAGGCATTCAGTTAAATATTCTTGCAGTGCCATACAGTTCAGGATATTTGATATGGTACTATATAATGAACCCTTTTTGAATGGACATGTATGTAACAGATGTCTGAGTAATTGCCACTTAGCTAAACAACATATTGATTGATACAGACATACTGTGATTCATGCCAGATGCTCTGCGTTCCTGACAGTCGTAAAGAGCATTGATTTATAGCCTATGAGGGTGAGGGCCAAGAAGAAAGAGATTGTGGTAAACAACATGCACCGATACTGTCTTATTAACTAGTTTGCCAACATGTATATTATATCCCTAACTGATGATATCCCTTAAGATATTGATAGCCAGAGCAATTAATAATCCCAAGCCATCTCTCATCATCTGCTTAGCTTCTGAGAACTCAAGAATTCATGATGGTATGACACATAGAAATGTGTTACTTAAAACAACCACTTCTGGTATAGTCTGTCTGAGAGATGCAGTTAGCCATATGTAACTGCACTGTATGTTCCATTCCATGAAAAAAAAATCAAGTAAAGCCTTTGCAAACCTGTTTTAATTTTTGTATTGAATCTTATACTTTTGCAATGCATTACACAAGCAATAATGCCCGACAGGGTGTATGTTAATGTGTAATTAATGTGCCCAGGGGTGTTATGAGGCCCAACTCCACATGCAGAGGGCCTCTACATCCCTTGAAGGGTGTTAATTACACATTAACACACACCCTGGAGGGCATTATTGCTCTCAGAGAATGAGCTGTCTGTAAAATTGCTGTGTTTTACTTATTTATATTTTAAGTACTATATTATTTTTTTATATATTTCTGATGTAAAATAGTTCCTCTGCCTAATGTTTTAAACTTGCTGTAGTATATGTTAATGGTGTTGGAGGAAGCATTTTACATCCAAAATATAACACTTAAAATAATCCAGGCATTTACTTTATTTTTGGCCCCTAACACCCAAAACATGTGGTTTGTTGATGGTCATGGAGACTGAAGTTACTAAATAAAGGTATACATTTGAGTCTCAGACTATTATTTTTTTCAGAAAGTTCAAACTAACACAAATCATTTTCATTAAGTAAGTCTGTAAATTTATAAGAGCAGTAATTAAAATCTGTTCCTGGTTTTGAGCCTTTGTTCCCTCTTTATTTTAGGCTTTATCCAGATTTCTTCAGCTGAAAGGTCCAGAGGTATGCAAACTTCTTTACTGCTGCTCTCACTCAGTCCCTCACCCACACCTCTGTTTCAGAAAATGTATGCTAACACAAACCCTAATCAATAATCAAATAAAATATGTTCCTATTTTGAGTCTTTGTCTTAGGTTTTATTTTTTATATATTTTTTATATATTATTTTAGGTTTATCCAAATATTTTGAGATAAGAGTCAATAGAGCATACCTTTCAACTGGCCAGATTTTTGCAGAATGTCTAGATTTTT
This sequence comes from Protopterus annectens, assembly GCF_019279795.1. NCBI lineage: Eukaryota > Metazoa > Chordata > Ceratodontiformes > Protopteridae > Protopterus > Protopterus annectens. The sequence continues at coordinate 24,265,848 of NC_056748.1, read as the reverse complement.
GGCTCATATGTTTGATCCCATCCTTATAAAATATGCCATTTTCTGGCAAATGACTGGGAATTGAAGCCATTAAATAATGACAGACATGGCAGACATTTGAGTTTCAGACTTCATATCCTTCAGATAATACATCCTAATGGAAACCATGTTGTTCTAGCAACTTTCTAAGTTTATAAGAGCAAAATTTAAAACCTATCCTTAGTTTTGGCATTTGTCCCTTGTTATTTGTGGCTCTGTCCAGATTTCTTGTGCCGAGAGGTTGAGAGGTATGGTTAAGAGGTACGCAAACCTCTTAACTGATGCTGTTGCTGCCAGGGATCACTCTCACTCTTCACTCTCTCACACACACACACACACACACACACACACACACACACACACACACACACACACACACACACACACACACTTTTTTCGGTTTCATTTATTTTACACTCGCTAAACAGCAAAATTGTTGCTTAGTGAGTGTAAGATAATGGCTTGATCGATCTCTCACTCTCATACACGCATACACTCTCACACACTGACATAAACACATAAACACACATTTTTTATATTAATTTTTCTTCTTTATTATTTTACACTTGTTAAACAGCAAAAGCACTGCTTAGTGGGGGTAAAATAATGGTGGCCATTTTTTTTCAGTCCAAGCTCCATGACAGCTTGATATGCTGCTGTGAAAAGGCAGACTTGTTTTTCAGCAGGCATTACTTGTGCATTAATACCCTCCTGGAGAATGTTCATTCTCCAGTCAGGGTGCTGATGTACAGTTGGCTCATTCTCTAAAAAGTTTTACTACCCTCTCATTGAAGTAGTATTCCTTTGCATTCAGTATGAACTGACTCCCAGAAGGTGCTATTCATGTCTACTTCTTTCCTCTATCCTTCCTCTTTAATTCACCCCTTCTATTTTTTTCATATCCTAAGCATGTCATATTTTACACTTTCCACTAATCGGCCTAATATCTTTTTTTATGTAAGGATTCAAAAGTGAGCACAACTGTCCTGATGTATCTTCACTACTGACCTGTAGAAACTGTAAATAACATTTTCCTGTCTGTAGAATATGCTTCATAGGATCCCAGTAACTGTTGACAGCCTTTTCACAATAAACTAAACACCACAGGATTTATTACTAATCCTTACATGTCCTCTTCAGTGTACTGAAAATTACCCAGCTAAAAGATTTGCTTTAGTGGCTTCTTTTTAGGGTATGTGCTTAACCTTACATTTCTTTATATTACATGCCATTTGCCACATGGCTGGACAAAGTGTTCCCTTCTACAACTCTTTCTGAAGATTTGTCCTGTTGTATGCAATAGTTGCTCCAATTGTATTGTCCCTATGCCAACATATTCTACTGTTTCCTATACAAAGCTTTGACATACTCCACTCATCCTTCATTAATAAGATCCCAGTCTATGTGCTATTCTCTATTTCCCTTCACTTGTCCATTTTCTGTCCATTTTACCATTTTACTCCATACCCTAATGGTGTTTAGTTTTCCTTATGCCTCCCCATGTGGACCAGAATCAGATGCCTTACCAAATCTAAATACAGCAGTTCCCTATAATTCATTTATCCACTTCAGCAATGATCCAGCCACAGAAATGTGTTAAATCTGATTAACAAGAGCTATGTATCTTGAATCCATGATCTCTTTATCTGCTTTATGAAAACCCATTAATCTGATACCCTGCCATGAAAGTAAGAATTCATGGATCCACCAATATGCAATAGCACCACTACTGTCTGATAAGCACTCCTAATGGATTCAGTTTGCAAACAAACACTATAATTTTGTTAGTGTTTCTCAAGTCACTAGTGACAACACTTTTTTCCAAACATCTTTATTAAATTTTCACGTATGAGAAAGGCAATCTTATATTTATATAAATGAAAACATAACACTTTTAATACCTTGGGAGATATAGTGTTTGTATCTTGTGCCTTATCACCCACACAGTTTAAAACCTCTTCAGAACTTTATTTTGGGTCATCACCCCATCAGTCCAACATCTCCCTTCCTATTCCTCTGAGCAGGCACTCTTCTCTTTCTTTCTGTGCTAACAGAGAATTGAGAAATTAATTTAATAATTGCTCCCAGTCTGTTTCTGAACCTCCAGTCTTATAGAATAAATATATCTCCTGCTTCTTTTAAATTTTGTGTAATTATTTACAAATCTTAATTTGTTCATTCTTTACCTTCTCAGTTACCTCCTTTTCTGCCTACATTATACAGGTACTGCCTAAATTTTTCAGAGTCCCTTATTTCATCTGCCCAGTAATTTGCATCATTCTCTAGGCCTTAGTGTTCTTGCCATGCTGACTTTTATTGTCACACATCCCATTGCCTTGATACTCCCTGCATTTGGTACCCTTTTAAATTATTCATTACTTTGTTACTTAATTTAAAAAGTACATCCCTTATAGTACCAGGTCTGATTTATGATAATCCACCACTTTGTACCATTTATGATGGTCTATTCCTTATAGTGTCAAACCCAATTTTGGCAGTCCATCCTTTAGAGTAGCAAGCCTTGTTTATTATGGTTCATCCTTTACTATGCTAAGGCTAATTTCTTGAAGAATGTCTAACTTCTTACTGATAAATCAAGTTAACAATCTCCAGGGTACATTAGAAAAAGTGGAACACTTTCAGAGGCAATCAATCACATTATAAAAGTTTGGAACCTTCTGCACAAAATGGAAGAAGGTGCAAAGACAGCAGACCTACTTGATTTAATAGAAATAGAGAAACATATTAAGAATCAAAGTGTTATTTGACTGATAAAGCAGACGAACACAATAACTGGGACTGTTAAGAAAGATTTCTTTGGTGTCACAAAAATAAATTGAATATATTACTGCGCACATAAACTAACAGATAAAAATCTTCCGGAAAAATGTCGAGTAACGAAAGGAAGGGAACAAGTCGAATGCCACCAGGGAAGCATCGACCAGAGAAAACTATAACGTAACCAAGTCAAGAATTATTGGTAATAGATAATCAAAAGCTTTCAGAAAGCGAGATGTAGTAAATGCAAAGCACAACATCAAAACAGTTCGGGATGTATCTTGTACCAGCTTCAAAAATAAACTAAAATTAGCATGAGCAGAAAAAAACCTGGAAGGCATGCAGAGAAATTTAAATTAAAATTAAAAACAAGCAATTAATGTCTTATCCAAAAATGTGTTATACCCCTTCCATGATGCTGACAGGCACTGATAATGACAGATCACAGGCACATCAAAACAAACTGACATCTCTTACTATAGAACCTAACACTATCCTCTTGGGTGACTTCAGCTATCCCCTATTAACTGGGAGAACCTATACCACCATAAATAAGTATAAACATAAATTCTTGAATTTTTTAATGCTTACCATTTTGAGCAACTAGTCATAGGCCCAATGAGGGTTTCAAAAATATTGGATTTGGTCCTCACCAATATAAGCCCCCTATGCCCAGTGCCCATACTAGATCTGGCCACTGTGCTGTGACAATTACTTTAAGCATAAAACTTGAGTTATCCTAAAATCTCTGTCTTTAGAGACTACTGTAAAGTAAATCTACTCTAGATAACCGATGACCTGATGAAATTCAAACACCCTCCTCAAATCCACAACCTCATATCACATGCTGCCATATTCTTTGACTAATTATATGTCCATCTTCAAGCTTATATTGAAGCCTGGGTCCCCATAAGGCATAAATACAGAGCCAAATCCAAGAACAAACTCATTTGGTAGAACCTCAGTATTAACAAACGATATAATGATAAGAAGAAACTTAACATCCTTTAAAAACAAACTTAACTCCCTGTCAGTTACAGAAGAATTTAAAACAAAATCAACAAAAAACATGCAAACAAAATCTAATTCTCCAAGAGCAAATATATATTGAGAATTGCCACCCATGCCAAGTTTAAAAACAAGTTTGGTGAGGACCAAACCCAAGTTCAACTATGCCGGGAACTTTAAAAGTAACATCCAGAAATGCTCTGAGTTGCTATAAAATGACTCCACATACTCAGCCCCTGAGGATATTGTCAGTGTATTTGCAGACAAAATCAGCTCCTGATCTCCCCCTAATTATCCACAGGACATTAGCATGTGTATGCCAGCTCCTGATCATTTCTTAGCAAGTTCTAAATGTTCTCACCAAGGCTATGGACCCTAGATCCATGGTCCCTGATAATGTTCCAGCCTGTTATGTTGTTAGTGCCCAAGATTGTCTGACAGACACATTATTAAGTCTATTCCTTCTCAGCCTCTCCACTTGATTCATGTCATAGGTATGGAGAACAGCTGTAGTCATTCCACTTTGTAGGGGGAATCCCACTAATGATCTGGTTAGGTGTACACTTATAAACTTCACAAGCCATATCTCTAAGGGAATGCATACATCATTATGGAACTTATTAACAAGAACATGGGCGGTCTTCAAAACAGTCAGTTCCTGTCACTTAAACTTGGTGGAGGTGGACTTTTTGAGCAGGTCAGTGAGGCATTAGACTATGCAAATCAGTTCACATTGCATCCAAAAAACAAACAAGTGGCATACATCCTTCTCCCTTTAAATAAGTGTGTCAGCTGATACAGTTGTATTACTATTTAAATGTTATCAGTTTGATTGTAATAACATATGATGAAGTTCAAGTATAAGCTTTGAACGAAAAGCGCTTCATGTAATAAAGTATTTATAGCTTTCAACTATGGCTGCCATGATTGTTTTTTGGATTCTGAAGTTTTATTTGTTTGTGTTGTAATTCGTGCAGTTCACATTGCATACCTGGACTTGGCCAAGGCCTTTGTTACTATTCCACATCGAGGAATTATCAATAAGTTAATATAATTAAATGTAAACCCCGTGTTACCCACTGAATTGGAATCTGTCTCACTGACAGAACCCAGTCTAATAGTGTTGGGAACATACTCTCATCAAATGAGTTGTTATCAGCAGGGTCCCCCAGGATCGGCCCTATGACCGCTCTTCTTCTCTGATGTTAAGGCCGACAACAAAGGGGCTGCAGTTGATGACATTTGTTGATGATTGCAAACTTTAGACTGTCACACGTACCCCTACAGATTCTCCAAGAGGGCTTAACATGCAGTGGCAAGTAGTACAGAGACCACAGACTCAAATTATATGCAAATAAATGCAGCATTGTGTCTTTTGTCAAATCTTGGCACCCTTGGTCTTACCACATAGGTGACAACACCCTAAAATTTGACTTGGTCTTTAGGAACTTGGGCACCTTCATGATAATGAACTATCCTTTGACCTCTATATGGCCTCTTTTGTTAGGAAATTCTTTTATACAATCAGACTGATCACTAGGCATATGTGTCCTAGATCCAAGGAAGTTATCATCCCCATGTACTGCTCCCTTATCAGGCCAAGAAATTAGTATAATGCCCCCTTTGCTATGTACATATCTAGGCACATGACCTAGCTTGAGAGACTTCAGCATTTCCTTACTAAAACAATCAGGGGATGTTGTCATGGAGTTTTCCTGACCAACTAAAAGCACTCTCATTCATTTCCATTTCCTATTCACTTATGACAAGGCCCTCTGCCTTGCCTTCATGGCTTTGGAAGACCTGGTCCTATGGAATCTCCTACATATCTGCTATACTAACATCCTTAACACACACTCAAGAGATCTAAACGTCCACTGCAGTAAACATAGGACCTGCTGGTGTGATAGATATTTATTACAGAGGATACCTCTTTTATGGAGCAGACTCTCCTTGGATGTATAGTAGTTCTCTGACTCCTTTAAAATGTAACTTGAATGACTGGATGAGCAGGTGTAAGTACATCCCTGGTCTTGCCCCTCAATCTCTTATGGAAAGGGGTCAAAACTAGGTACAAGTACTTCATTTAGTTGGTAACAGTGTTATTCCATGTCTCAGTAAGTTCAAAGTTCAATGTAGGATCATGTGACTAGGTTACAAATACTCCACTGGATTAGCAGCCTAGTATTAACCTATGAACCTTAAGGAAACCAGAATGGGCACATTAAGCACTGTAGCTTAATATTTTTGGATATGTATATCACCTTCCAGAATGCAGGCCCCTACCCAAAGTGCAGATGATACCCCACCATGAACAAATTATAATTTTGGACAATATATCTTTTCATCTCATTGCTTAAAATAAATATATGATTTTTAAAAAATGTGTCTGTCATGACATGCATGATGTATGTCGGACTATGCCTTTGGCCATGATATCTGAGGTTAGCTCTGCTTCATTTCTCTCCAGGCAGTGGGCAAAATATGTCATATCTAGAAAACCTACTTTGAAACCCAATATGTATATTTGGAGTTTGGAAACTCTGTATGGTAAGATTTAATTGGCTTTAACTAGTATGCCTATCTCATAAGACTTTCCCATCTTCTACTACCTGACAGTAAAGCATCTGGTAAGTACTTAATGTGTTAACAGTGCATTGAAGGCATGTCTAAGAAAGGATGAGAGAAACCAGCCATCTGTCTACAGATAAAGCCAGCTTTCCTGGAAACAAGCAAACAATGTCCAGAATCACAAAAACTATAATCGAAGAAAGAAGCATTAAGCTTTATTTCAGAACTATACTAAGTTAACTCAAGAGAAATACCCTAAAAATGTTCTGATACCTAATGATATAATAAAAGAGGGTAAAGAAGTAATATACAAGTGTCTGAACTACAAAGATAATATTTCAGAAGGCATTCAACTTGAAACTGATTTATGAACAGACTGTACAAGCTGTAACAACACTGTGCTTTGTAAACAGTTGTAATTTTTAGAAATTTAGAAACTTCCACATGAACCACCATTTTGACTGCTGCACTTGAGGTATTGTGATGAATATCAAAGCCATTGGTCATGAACTGAGCTCTCTAAACCTACAATATATTTTGTATATCATACAAACCAATCCCTATGTATTTACTTTATTCATTTTTTTCTATAATTTTTTTTTTTTATGTTAGAGAAGTATTTTCCATCGCCTTCAATAGACTATATTGATTGTGTAAAGTTCTATTCTATAGGACTTTAGATGGCTTGTGCAAGATTTTATGAATACAGTGTTTCATAGGTGGCTTTCTACTCTAGTTCTGAGGAAATTGTTTTTTATTTTTATTATTTTTTTGCGGTGTCAGTTATTTTTTTCTTCATCATTGATGTTCATTAGTTCTCGCCCTAGTCACCAAATTGCCCCTTTCATTTCCCTATCACCAGGACTAGAGACTGGACTGACCAACAATGGGACTATCATACTGTGAGCTATGGGGCATGTCAAAAACTTTACCCCCCCCGACATGCCTGTATCTGTGCATGCGGGTATGCAGTAGGATACTGTGAGGCAAATTTCCCACCTCTGAGGTGACTTGCTTACATGGGATCATGGCCTCAAAAAACATGCAATAAATGCTAGGAGGCTACAGCCCAGTGAGATATTAATGGCATCACCGGTGTCACCAATAGGAGCACGGTTGTCTCGCACTCTCAGATACTACCCCTCATTCTGTCCTGCACAGAGAAAAGTGAGTGGCCGCAGCCCTTTTTTTCTTCTCCCCTCCATCAGGTCATCCAGTGCCGGAGCTGCTAACTGAAACCTGGTCACCCGTGTCTTAGGCAGGGCCATGGAGCCGATGATAATGTCTGTTCATTTTTATTTATGCAGTTTAATAGTTTAGATGGTTATATTACCATTTGTTAGTATCAGATTTTCTGTTATAACACATCACTGCCATATCTTTCATATAGGATTGTTTCACTCATTCTACCAGTCTTCACCTCTGAGGCAGCTGGCAGCTGAAGTTTCCCTGTTGCTAGTCTTGCTCTTGTCTTTGTGGCATTATTACATTTATATTTTGATATAACAGGAGGAAGCAGATTGGAAAAGGAAGAGGGGGTGCTTATCACCTGACCAGTTGCTGTCCTCTCTTGTAGTAGGGGGTGAGTGGATGTGGTGAAGAACGCATATTCCACTCTCTCTCTCTCCTCTGTAATGAATACCATCTGTTAGAAGCCTGATCTCAGTGCACAAAAAGAAACACACGGGAGGGGTGTTTTGATACTCCAGGACTATGTATAAATCCATTTACATAGACTGATGAATGGGCCAAGTGTGATCAATAGAAGCTTAATGATGGAACACTTGCAAGAAATGACTGACACCTGAGAGTCACCTTTCACAAGATGGTTCCCAGTATTTGTAACCACAGATCAAATTATGGTTTCTATGATTTAAGATTCAAAGATTCAGATTCAAGTAAGTCCTAAAAATTATATCTATCTATCTATCTATAGAGAGAGAGAGTGAGTGATGCCTGTAAATTGGAAAGAATGCAATTGCCCTGACTACTGAGTAATAAAAAATTGAAAACTTATGAGCAGTGAGAAAAACAACATCAAAACAGAATGGAGTGATATAATTTAAATAATGTGTTTCAAAATGTATTCAACCAAATGTGTTTCAAAAGCCAAAAAAAGCATATGGTGGGATACAAAGAGATTATAGTGAATCAGAGCTGCATAGATGTGATACACAGCAGTGTAAAATACACATGAATAGCCAGCTGGAGATGTTGTGTAGAAAAGGAGCAATGCTGACAATCTACAAACCAACCACAGTGTAGCAGGACAATAAATATTCTGTAGAGCAGGAGTCTGGTCATGCCCCAGCTAGTATAAAGCTCATGAGACTGAAAGGCAGCAGGCAACCTGAGTCAGTGCATGGTGTAACAGGTTTTACGTATGTGATGCACAGTATAGCTTATAGCACTTTATATGCATCTGGTATCTGGTGCCAGTCAGATGGATGCTTATTGATTCCATGAAAGGGGAATGGGGGAAGTAGAACAGTAGGAAATGGGGGAGCAATGCAAGCACTGACACACATGAAAGGGAATCAAAAGGAAAATGCAGGTGTGAGGCAGGTAGTTTTTTTGTGGAGATAGGTATTTCACTTTATATGTATGGAGACAGAAGAGATGATATGAAGAATGATAGGGAAACAAGGGGAGGTAGAGAAGGGGGCACAGAAACAAACAAACAAACAAACAAGGTAGTACAGATAAATGGGTGGATGTTTGCACACTAGGAGGGGGATGCATTGGCTGGACAGAGATAAATCTTGATTGGGATGAGTGAACAATGTACAAGGAGTGGCTTTTGGCACAATATGATAGAGATTACACCTGGATGGGGAATAGGATTGGGACCAGGCAGCAAGCTAGTTGGTGATTGTGGCCCACAGGGATTTCAGTAGGCCTTCTCAGGAGGTTGAGACAGGTCAGGGTGGCAATTGGCAAGGATCAAAGCGTATCAGAAATTTTTTCCAGGACAGGCAAGGTAGCATCAACACAGTGGGCCATTGCTCTGTCAGTTACCTCCCCCACCATCTGTCTTATTGATATCTAGCTTGCAGGGGAGTGACTGAGCCAGGCTATTGCTTTGGAAAAGTCAATAATCCCCCCAGAGAGGCACTCAAAGCCCTCTCACTCATTACAGTTGCACCCAGGGGCTGGTGGCAGGTGACATGCCTGTATTGCATTGACATCATTATGATCTGCAGGATGGAGATACTATACAAAGGATGACATAAGGGAAGACGTGCTACAAACTACAGTACAGTTTAGTAGGTAATACATAAAACTAACTCACTGTGCTGAAAGTTTCTGCTACCTCCTGTTTAAGATAACACTGTTGGCATCTCACTCAACCCATGGTGAAAGACAAAAGGGACCCAGCAGCCTTCACATACAGGTGCAGGTGAGATGCTTATAGCAGTACAAAGCTATGCTCCCACATGTACATGCATGATAGCAGAAATCTGACATGGTGCCTACAGCTTCACAGTTCCACATGTAAATGCAGAATAGCAAAGGCAAATAAATAAGCCCACAACCTCACAATGAAGCCACATTGCCACATGTAAGTGCAATATCAAAAGCATGGAAAAGTCTTCACAGCCTCATAATAAAGCCAGAGTCCCAATGGTAATTGCAAGATAGTAGAAGCCTGACAAGGTGGCCACAACTTGATAAGTGAATTGCTATGCAGTATCACACAATATGAAGCAGAGCCATGGCATATAGACAAGCAGCACAGAGAACTCAGATGCAGTCCCTCACAGTAGCTCACGTGGTATATCCTTGTATCTGTTAGATGAAACAGCCTTTATGAGGAATGCTGCTCTGAATGGCAATGAAATACAATTTAAAAATTGCAGTTTAAGAAACAGTTGCAGTGCTAAACACTTATTAAATCATTCAGGCATTCCTGCCTAACTTGTGCTTCCACTGCTAAAGATCTTCAGGGAGGCAGCACTGCAGGTCATTATACCAGTGCCTGCATTGATCCTGGAGATATTGGTAACCTCAGTCAGCAGTTCATTCAGGTAGACCCAGCCATCCACCTTTCCAAATGGAACCACACAAGGTCCCCAGCAGGCACTTCTTGAACTGGATTTGTAGGAGAAAGGCATGATTTTGCTCTGTTTAGAGTACCAGGCAGGAGCTGACTGTTGTCACTAACACTGGCAGCCATCAGTATGACTAGCCTGTGAAATAAAATGGTAGCCTGTAATTAACTCTGCAAATGCAATTACCAAATTACAAGCAGCATAGCCTAGTGCCATCTTGAAGCAGGACACACATACATATGTACTCTGATATGACATATTGATGGCATGAAGTGGAGCCTAACTTTACATCATGTGACACATGTACTCCAAAATACAGTGATTCACAGACATACATGGAACCTACCCTCATCTGAATGACAGCCATGCAAACAGCGGTATATTTGTGAATTTAGGAGCCACACCATCATTTTAAATTTCACACCATGCCTGAAGACAGGGGCAGCATTTTGAAGCAAGTTTCTTGCAGCAGAAAAGCAGAGTTTAAAAAAGGACAAAATGCAAAGAAAGTGCACAGAGTATTGTACTACAGTAGGAAGATGCATTTCTCAGGTGTATTGTATGTACTAATTCTTGCCTTGGAACAGAGTATAGGAACATAGAAAATGTGTACCTGTATATATACAGAGTATACATAATTTATTTTTTTACTTATTTTACATTTGTTACCAGGACAGACCATCTGGATGTAGTGCCTATTTTCAGTTGAAGCCCTGGGAGAAAAGATATTCATGCCATTTAGGAATACCAAATGGCAAATAAGTACAATGCTGTGGTAAAGAATCAATAAAATAGAATAGTATTAAATGAAAAAAAAAATGATCGCTTTACCATGGTTAACAGTTCAATGGCAGAGAAAAAATGTAAACAATGCACTGACTAACAGAAAGCTTAGATTTTTGAAAGTGATTACAATGAGAGAAGTAAGGCATATTTTATAATTTAAGTAGAGACATAAACAGAAATATTTGAAGAAGTTACATGTATTGATAGAAGTAAAATATATTTTATAATTTCAAGCAGTAGCAGAGACATAGGTTCATAGGTTCATAGGTTGGTACTAGGGTATCGGCCCTAGGGCCTATACAAGCCTAGCCATAATAATTCCCTGGCTATTTCTTCCCACTCTATTTACTTCCTTGGACCTCTGTCTAGCAGGGCGACTGACATGATCCCCTGGATGAATTTCCTTTCTCCCATCCAATTATCAAGGTTCCTTTTGAAGAGGGCCAAAGAGGCGCTCTGCTTGACATGTATGGGCAGTCTATTCCAGAGTCTGGGGAGTCTCTGGGTCAGGTACCTATCCCTTCAGCATGTTTTGTTTACTGTGATGACAAGGTTTAGATCCCTGGAGCGTGTGGCTCTGAGGGATTGGGATTTCTTTAAGTGTAGCATGTCCAACAGCTCTGGGTTTGACATGGCCTTGTATGTTTAGCAGAGATCGCCTCGGAGTACACGATATGAGCAGAGTATAGCTGGGTTTTTTTAAGGTGGTCAGCAAAGGGCATCTACTTTAGGCCTGTGATTCTTTTAGTGAGGTATTTCTGCGGCTTTTCCAGTTGTTGCAGATGTCTTGAGAGGTACATACCAAATGGGGCATTGTATTCTATAATGGGTCTAATGAGGGATGCGTACAGTGGGACAATGACCTTCTTTTTTCTGGATGAAAAGCCCTTAGTGATGAGGTGTGCCACATAGAAGGATTTCCTGACTGTTGTGGTGATATGGTTATTGAAGGTGAGACCACTGTCCACCTGTGTCCCTAAGTCTCTTATCACACTTTCAGTGTTTGGTGTACTGCCACCTATGTGGTAATTCACTGGTACATGTTTTTTTCCCAAAGGGAATAACTATACATTTCTTGGCATTGAGCTTGAGCCCATGGCTGTGGCACCAAGCATCTGTTTCTGTAAGGCCCTTTTGTAGAGTATCCACATTATTTGGGGATTCAATAATGGCTCCCAGTTTGCAGTAATCTGCGAACTTTGTTAGCCAGAGTCCCTTAGTGTTGGCCTGTACTTCAGAGAAATAGATGCCAAACAAGATAACAAGGTACTCCACTTGTCACTTGTCTGGAGCTGGATTTGGAGTCAGCCACTTTTACAGTGTGGATTCTGTCAGTAAGCCAGTTGGCAACCCATCGACTGATGTAGGGATTAATGCCCAGTTTAGTAAGTTTATCTATGATTCCAGAGTGGGGGATGGTGTCAAAGGCCTTTGGCGAGGACCAGATAGGCTGTGTGGACTGCCTTACTGGCTCTGGAGACTATTTTGAAGAAGTCAATCAGGTTCAGGAGACAAGATCGTCCCTTCACGAACTCAAACATGAATGGAAGTACTTGTAAATGTCACATATAGAGGGAAAATCAAATGTTTTGGGAAAGGATTTAAAGGTAGACAAGTTTGAAGGTAATGGGGTAGTGACAAGCGAAATGTAGATTTTTCAGTAATAAAGGTAGTGAGGGCAGTATAGAGTGGATGTGGTTCAGATGGTTGTACAGTCATGTGAATATCAGCAGTAACCGCTGAAAAGGTAGGGGTGGGAAATGAGTTTGTCATAACTATGGGTGATTGGTGCACAGGCCTTGCCTCCTTGTTTTTAGGTAAGAGTGTAAGTTTTATTAGGAAGGTTTTGGGGTCAAACTCTGCGCATAATTCCAGTGGGAGAATGTTCCAGAGTTTTACTACAGTTGTAGAGTGCAGTGAATTTTGTAGTGAATTTTTTATCAGATTTTTGACTATAATTAGTTAATGTTGGGGATGTGTATTGTTATATAAGCTGGAAGGACATTTGCTAGGTTTATAAAGGAGATTATCTATTTTTTTAATCTGGTTTCTGCCAGGTTGGTTCCAGCCAATCAAATTTGATTAGAGGTATGTAGTGATAGTGTAGGAAAGTTTGTTCACCATGAATCTGGCTATTTTATTGTATGTTGTTTCCAACTTGTTTAATACTGTTTTAAATAAGTTTGTAAAAACTGTAGAATTGTATAAAAGTGTTGGAAATTGAATGTTTAGGTTATAGATAATAAGTTTTAATCCACTTAGCATTATATAGCATGAAACATGCCTAGTTTATTATTTGTTTTGGAGACCAAATAATTGATACGCAGTTCAGATTTTAGATGGTGATCTATTATCATTCCTAAAAGTTTTGTATGTGTTACAATTTCTATGGATGAGTTGTTTAGAGATTTTATTAGGAAATTTGATTAAAGAGCGTGAATAGTAATTGTGGTGAATAGTCTTAAACATTCCTCCTAATCCTGTTTATTGGCAATCCATGTGAAAACAATATCCATATAATATCTCTGCCCACTCAAACTGCTAGTCGGTTAGCTGGTTATTGGTGACAAGTTGTCATTACCGTTTTCATTTTCAGTGACTGTCACCACATTGCACTACCAGGTGAGAGGCAGAGCACTTACAGCCAACATGTGCTGCCGAACGCAGGCTCCTGGCATTTTTGTTTGTTGTAAATCCTCAAGTTTTCATATACTATCTTTTCTTAAATTGCTGTGCATCTTGCTGAATCATGGCTACTGTAGCCTATGCCTATGAATCAAGACCTGCTTTAAGTGCTTTTCTTTTACATTTCATTATACATTTGTTAGATTATATATCTCCATCTGCATGTCATTATATGGTAATTTGCACTTTTGTTCACCTACTCATTAGCATTGGCTATTATTGCAAATGACAGCATGAATGCCAGCCATAATGGTGTTCTGCACAGCTTGTTTTTCTTCTGAAGCAACTGCTATTTCATTTAAGGAAGTAAATTTCATTTAGGTATAGTTTTCCACATAGAGGGAGGTGTCTTCTAGTTTCACACTATTTTACAGATAGGAGTATGTAGCATATAATTATGTACTATGTCCCAGTCAGCAGATGATAACTGCCAGTTTTGTACTGTTATCCAAAAAGGTGCAAATGTCTTACTGTTATGCATCATTTCTCAGATCTGATAAGGTGGTTCTAGTTATGACAAACTATCTGCGTATAAGGAGTGGTTTCTGATTATGCACTATTTCTCAAATATAATATATTGGGCCGGATTCACGATGGCTTGCACGGAGTCTAAGAGTAGTGTAAGACTCCATGCAGCCTTCGCGATCCAGGAACAGCCCAAAGTCCGTGTAAGAGTCAAGCTAAAACGGCTCTTACACGGAGTGGGCGTGGATAAGCTAATCACCTCACTTGCAGCCGAATAGCATGCAAATGAGGATGATTAGCGATCCAGGAAGCCCAGAACAGCCTGTGTAAGAGCCGTTTTAGCTGCAGAAATGTACTCAGTTGACAACTGAGTACGTTTCTGCAAAAACGGCAATGGAGCCATGTCAGCTCCAAATAAAGGGTGCATATGTGTCAGGCAGCATGCCAATGGCCAAATATGTGGCCATTGGCAAGGTAACCTGATGCAAATATATGAAAAATATAATTTTTTTTCGGCGATTGCCGATGTTTAAACCCAGCACAGCCCCACAAACGGGCTGCGCTGCATAGAACATAAAACGAAGGTTTTAAACCCACAAATGTGGGTTTTATGCAATACATGGAATGTCAATGCAGGGACCAGCAGACCAAAACCAACATGGCCACCGTGTAGTGGTTGCTAAGGGGGGAAGCTGAGTCTAAGAGATGTAACTAAGCATTAGTAGGCAATCTGATGCAAATGAGTGTAAGGATACTGAATTCCACTGTCACATAGCAAATGAGCACATTCTGAGTAGTGTAAGAGTTACATAAGGGGAGGAACAGAGTAGGAGATAGGTGACATCACAGGGGGGAATGGTAGAAAGAAATGCAGTTCATTGGAGGTTAGAGTTACATGACAGATGTCAGACAGATATCATGGAAAGAGGTGTGCCACTAAGTAAGCATGAGAAAGTCAAGAAATGGAAGGTGTACACTGTTGCCTACACCAAAGTTTCTTGCTGGATGTGTATGCGCACGTGTGTGTGCGCCACGAAGCGCGAGTAAGGCAGTGTGCGTGTAAGGCACTGTGCGTGTAAGGCAGACTGAGCATGTGGGAGTGTGTTGGGAGATGTTTAACACCGTTTGAACGGGCGTGCACGCGTTTAAAACCGAATAAACAGATTCTGAACTGTGTAAGTATGTGTGCGCGCGTGTAAGCCACTGTGAGCGTGTTTCTGCTGGTTTGCACATGGCTCCTCCCTGAGGAAACAGAAAGGAAAAAGGAAGCAACAGATGTAGTAGGAAGTTAGCAGGGAATACTGCTGGAGCTAGCAGGTGAAAACAATTAGATGCAGGCAATTACACAGGCAGAATAGTAGCCCAGCCCAGCACTTAAAACTCTGCAAACAGCAGTGCAGAATGTTTCTCTCAAGAGACACTGCAAGACAGGAGTTAAGTTATCAGAAGTGAAAACTGAAAAAGCTGAACTCAGAGCAGAAATGTTAGGGGCTGCCATAGCTGTCATAATGAGACATAGGCGACTTGCTGAGGGTGGTGACAATGCAGATGGTGCCAGACAACCCACAGTGAGGAGACGGAGAAGAGTGTACAGGCCCAGGGTCACCTACCACGGGTTACATGAGCTGGAGATAGTAGAGCTATAGAGTGGACAGAGACCTCCTGCAGCAAATAGTGGAGCTGTGCAGGCCACGCCTCACACACAGAACCAACAGAGGGGAACCCATCCCAGTGGAAACCAAGGTATGTGTTGGCCTAAGAATACTAGCAACAGGTACCTTCCAGAGACCAACTGGTGATATGATGGGGATATCACAGGCATCAGCCTCCAGGGTACTGCACCAGTTCCTGGATGCCATGTCAGCACATGTCGGTGATCATGTATATTTCCCCAATGCCCGTGAGGTATTGGCCAGCAATATGCGTCTCTTCCAGCAAATAGCGGAATACCCTGAGGTACTGGGTGCAATAGACTGCACGCACATACGCATCAAAGCACCAGCCGGTGAGCGGTAGGGCATACATCAACCGCAAGGGCTTCCCTCCATCAACTGCCAGGTCATGTGTGATGCCCAGGGCATAATAATGAATGTGTGTGCTGGCTGTCCTGGGAGCTACCACGATTCCCACATCTGGCATTTGACGCAGCTGTACCAGACATTTGCCAATGGGGACATCCCGCACGGACACCTAGTGGGGATGCAGGTTATGCACTGGAGCCGTGGCTGATGACACCCATCAGAAACGCACACACACCTGAACAGGAACGCCATAATGAGGCACACGCACAAACACGTAATGTAATAGAGCGTGTGTTTGGGCTGCTCAAGTCACGGTTCCGGTGTCTGGACACATCTGGTGGAGCCTTGCAGTACACACCAACTACATGTACCCAAATTGTCATGGTATGTGCTATGCTACATAATATGATCTTGCAAAACAGCTGCAGCAGGACCAGCATAGGGCCGGGCCAAACAGCCCCCACCATTGCCAAGGCCATCACAGGCAGAGCGTGACTCGGAGGAGGAACAACCTGAGCCTGCCCCAGTAGGCAGAAGGAGGCGTGCCCAGTATGCCCTGGCCTTGGCAAAGAGGCAACGCATAGCACATACACTGGCTCAGTAGGAACCCTGGGAATGATACCCTCTCTGACTCACTCATATAGTAACAGGGATGCCTAACATGACACAACCTGCTCTCAAACATGTACAGGGAAGTGTAATATGCATCCGACAGAGACAGCCCTGCAGCACCACCTGAGGCATGAATGCTATGTGTTAAGTAATGTAACACCATGTACTATATGCACACCTGAGGACCCTGACTAACATCCTACCCTCACCAAGCATCATGCCACAACATGACAATGAGATGATCAAGTGCAACAATTGACTGAAGTATCGCAGTTAGTCAAAGGGGATCCAATGTGTGCCAGTCTGGGATGACATGCTGAGCATGACATGATGCACCACCTGCTAGGACTGGTGTGCACCTATCAGTGCAGGCCGTATGGATACTGGCAAAGGCTGTTGTCACCCACAGTGTGCCCTGAATAGGTAAGGCTCAAAACACAAACCTATCTCCATAGGTATCAGAAGGGATAAGAATAAGATAAGGGATAAGTTGAAACAGCAAGATGCATGCAGTCTAAACTCACCCAGTATGGAGAATGTTGATATCTGCGCTGTAACAGAAAACTGAGGCAAGGCTCACAACAGCACCCTAACACTACCAGGTTACACCTCATACTGTGCTGTACAGCCTCAAAACTTGGAACAAGCTACAAAAGGAGGGTGACTAGCAAGAATTGTCAAGGATAACCACACCCGCATGTCGGTACCACAACAAAAAGCAGCATGGACTAGCCATGCTCAAGTAACAGTGGCTAAAACTGCCCCCCAGTTTATAGCCTGCTACAGACTACTGTCCCAACACCAGGAACTGCATCCGGCCTATGCTGGAATACATGAATATATCAAGTCCTCCAAACCACATTATATTGGGTGACTGCAAATACCCAGACATAGACTGGGAGCATTATACTAGCTCCAACAGTGTAGGACAAAAGTTCATAGAATCCATAAACCAAAAGGCCCAGGAACAACGTACCACTCCCACAAGAGGGGTAAGCATACTGGATGTGATAATCAGCAACATGGGTACTGGATGGCAAGATGAGAAGTGTATTGCTCACTGGTAAAACCAGACCATAGAGTAATCACACTGGATATACAAATCCTGACCACAGTCCCTGGCCAGAAAACCACAGTGGAAAACATGTGTTAAGCAATATTTGCACTCCTCCAAACTGATGTGGAATCCATTAAAGGTCCGTGCAGGTGCAAAATATGGGCCACACCTCAGAACCTGTAATACAGCCATTCCATGAACACTGCCAGGAATGCTTGGATTATGCAGTCCTAAATTAAAACAAGACACAATGCCATACACGCAGAAATCTGGCATGGTGGACACCAGCCATAACCAAACCATGCAAGAGAATGAGGAAGCTACTACATGATAGAGCAAACATAAACAATGAAGTAATCACTGATCAGTAGTATGGCAATAAAATCTGTCCACACATACAATCCACTAAGGCCAGCCACAACAAGTGGAATCTGTGAATCCTGAGGCAATGTTACACCTGCCCCAAGTACACAGACAACCCCCAACTCCACCCAAGAAATACAAATATATGTGAGAGATGCAACCATCTATCCAAACTGGAGGCTGAGCTCCCTCAACTCAGTACTCCCAAAACAAGTCAGGAGGAGAAGGTAACCACACACACCACAAACACAGTCCCACATAGACCTATCACAACTGCAAACCAAACACATAAACACAGAAAAACATTCCCGGAGGCACAAATTACAAACACAGCACACCAACAGAGGCCTCTAAAGCAGACACCCAATCAAACAACCTCCAAACATAGCACATGCAACACATAGTACACAAAGCTGGTGTGCCAAACAGTCACAGGCCAGAAGGAGAAACAACATGCCTGATACAGTTGTAATAGGTGACTCCATAGTCAGACACACTGCTGTCCCGCACACCAGACTGAACAAGGGAAAGGGTACAGTAAGCTGCCTGTAGGCTGCCACAATATGCCACATAACAGAAGTATGTAGGTCACTCCAAAGCAAGTAGAAATATGATGCAGTCATAGTCCATGCTGGTGTGAATGACCTGAGATGTACGCCCTAGACTACATGAAAAGAGACATAGATGAGCTATCTGATTATGTAGTCCAGGCCGGTATGACACTCACCGTTTGCAGCATCCTACCCTTACCAAGAATAATGCCACAGTACAAACACGGAATGATCAGTCATAGCAAGTGGCACACTTACTGGTGTCATTCCAAGGGGATCCAATGTCTGTCTGCTTGGGATGTCATGCTTGACAAGCCACGCAGCTGTTCTTGGGATGGCCTGCACCTGTTACCCCTGGGCATCTGAATATTGGATAAGGCCTTTGCCACCTCCATAGAGCCTTTTGTAGGCAAGGCTGAAAAGACTGACCCACCACCCTAGAAAACATAAGTGGGAAGAAACATAAGGGAAATGCTGACCAATGCCAGATGTGTACACCCCAATATGCATGCTCCCAGGCCATCCCCAGTATGGAGAACATCGATGTCTGTGCAGTGACAGAAACCTGCTGCAAGCCTCCTGACAGCACACCAGCACTACCAGGTTATACCACGTATCATGTGTCATGGCCCCAAAACCTGGAACAAAACATAAAAGGAGGGTGAGTATCCATAGTCAGCACAGACACCCATACGTCCAGGTAACTGACAATGCACAAGGCATTGGAGTTCACCCATGTGCAACTAACTGTAGGCAAGACTGCTGTACAGTCTGTAGCATGCTACAGACCGCACTCTCACACACATAACCCCACCCAGCCATCCTGAAGACACTGGACAGTATGAATGTCCCACCAAATACCAAACAAGGTACCACAAATTACCACATAGGTGGTAAACCATTATGTATGGAAGGAGTAACCAGGGACCTAGGGACACAAGTGGACAGTAACCTGTTATGTGACACCCACATTGCCAATGTGGCTAGGAAGACTGTCTACATTTGACACCGTATCAGGAAAGGATTCACATCTACGTCAACAGAGGTCATTGTGCCCCTATACTTTTCTCTAATCACACCCATAATCTAGTACAATGCCTCATATGGGATGTACCTTACCTGACACCTGCAGCAGTTAGAAAGACCTCAAAGGTACCTCACCAAGAGGATAAAGGGTCTCAAATATATGTCATATGCTGCCTGGCTGTAGACACCCCAGCTGAATGCAGTCACATACTGCCTACACAGAGGCATTGCATGCCTGTTGTAGGAGGCCATGCCCAACACAGGAGTAATGGACATGCTCCACCCCAGAAAACTCAAATCCATCGGAGCTGTGAGAGTGAGAGATGTCAACCTCAACAAATAATGAAATAGGATGTGCTGGTGGGACAGATACATAATCCAGAGGCTCCCACACCCTGGACCAGAATCCCACTCCATGTTAGGCAGAGCCCCTCACTGACACTCTTCAACAGGAATCTTGCCAAGTGGATGGATGATTGTAGAGTTACACTGGGGTCTTCACTGTGTCATGTCCAGACAGAGGCACAGCAAAGCAAATCATAAATGGCCATAATATTCACATAGCAGGGGTGGCAAAAGCCACACACACTCTGGCTAGGCTAACAAATGCCCTAGGGTGGATAGCCTAGTATGAACCTATGAACCTATGAAGATACAAATTGTACAGGACACTAAGGATAATCCCAAGGCTTTCACAACTGATGGTAGGAACCATGTTGGGAATTCACAGATATGCCCTGAATCACACAAATATCACAAACACACACACATATTGCCAACATACATCCTGACAGGTGCAGTGCAACCCCCGAATGCAGAATATCTATCCCAGCAGACTGCTGGCCCCTGACATTGCAGATGCTGAGGTAACAGCCAACATCTACAAAGCAAAACACACAGCAGCAATGGTATGAGATGGTGTCCTGGGCTTAGTGCAACATGGACTCCAAGATGAATGGAATGCCAAACCACACTACTGCTCAATGTCAGCCTTACCACAGAATATGTACCCAAAGAGCAGTGTACAACAACAGTGGTCCTTCTCAACAAAGGTGTTGCCTGAATGGATACTGAAAACTACTACCCCAGAATCCTGAGAAGCTCGGTTTGCACAGCTATGGAAAGGATCAGCATGTACCACAGACATAAAGATATTGGGGACCTACTGACACGGACCCAACCCAGTGTGGCTTTCTCAAGTGCAGATCCTGCCCCTAAACATGTTTGACTCAATTGAAACAGTCATTAAGGTCATTGATGAGGGCAATGTGGTCCACACAGTGTAGCTGGACCTTGCAAAGGCTTCTATACAATACCCTACGTGTTCATTATAGATAGGCTCACCAGCTTAAATATAAACCCACATGTCAGTAGAGGGTTGCAAACCAGACCAAGGACAGAACAGACATGGTCAGACATGCTGCAGCCATGTCAGACTACAAACCAGATATAACTGGCATCCCACAAGGCTTTGTCCTGGGATCTCCCTCGTCTGGTATATATGTCCCATAGGTACAGGCAAACATGGAAGGACTGTGTCCGAACATGTTTGCAGAGGACTACAAACTGCTCACCACATATGATCCACCAGCTGACACAAGCATCCCACAAAAGGGCCACATAGAAACAGACAACTGGTGCCATAGCCATGTCAGCAAGCTAATTGCAGAAACGTGTATAGTCAACCCCGTGGATATACAGTAAGTGCCCACCAATTACCACATAGGTGTTAACCCATTATGTAGTTAACATGTAATGAGAGACCTGGGGACACAAGGTGATAGATATCCTGCATTGGACAAACATGTGCTGTAGTGTTTACAGAAACATACCATATACCCACCTAATCATGAAGGCTGTCAGATCTAGATAAGGGAGGTCATTGTGGCTCTGCAGTCATCCTTCATCAGCGGTACAATTGACTACAATAGCCCCTGTGGGATGTACCTCAGCAGACACCTCCATCAACCGTAAAGTCCCCAACAGTACCTCATCAGGAGTATCAAAGAGCTTGCACAGATGCCATGTGTTGCCTGTGTTGCTGGCATCAATAAACATGCTGCACCTTGTACAATCTGAATGGCAGTGAGCTATGCACATGAGAGACCTGAACCCCAGCACTGACTTACATAGGACAAGCTGTACTGCGTGATCCATAACACAGAAGCCACCCCACCCATGAGTGAACCCCAGTACAGGCTACCCATAGAGTCACTTATCAATCTTCCTCAATAGGAATCTTGATGAGTGGATGGGAGATGGTAGATTTATCCTGGGTATCACTGTCATGTCACAGGTAGACAGAGGCACAGTATACTAACCATGACATATGTCATGGCAAACTCCACTTACAATGTGTGTTGAAGGACAAACACACTCTCCAACTAGCATTAGACATGGACTAGGGCACATCGCTAGTGTTTGCAAATGTACACCTATGTTGTGGAATACACTACCAATGTTGGACAAGCCTGGTTTAAGTAGTTCATATCTGAACAGAATGCAACATGGTCAGATGTACACAACTGGCCCCTAACCAGGCTGTTGTGCCCACTATCGAAATGTAAAGCAGTGATAGCAGTAAAGCCCAGGATACTGTCCACCACAGTCAAAGTACTACCAGTACACTATACAGTACTACAGTGTTAGGTCAGTGTGAAAGGATGTTGACAACTGTATGCAAAGTATCCCATGCAAACACTGCAGGCACAGTATAATCCTGTTGTGTTCACACACAAAGCAGTTGTACAGTAACTACACAACATGACACACAACACACAACCATAAACGGGTGATATTTGTTGAAGTTCACACTCATCCACAAATGTGGTGGGCTGCAGAGTCCAACATATGGAATGCTCACACTGGGCATGCTCACACACTTTGATAAATGAGACATATGTCAGACAACATGCCATGGGAAGGCTGAACTGGGCATGCTCACACACTTAGGCCAAATCTCGGTTTAGCAGTTGGACACACATATCTGGTATTTTTATGTGTTATTCCAGGAACCAACCACATTACAGCAGTCTGCCCAGTGCACACAGTTAAATGACTACAGAGACATACGTGATATAGTGGATCCCTCCCATATGCAAACATCTTCCACAGATGCACAAGTTGTTCATACAAACAGGGAATGCTATGGCAATAAAGATGTGCAAACAGTCTATCAGCAACAAATAATGTGCATTTGACAATTAAACATATGGGTGTAGAGGTCAACACTAGGCTGTTTGCCCTAGGGAATGACAGCTTAGCCAGAGTGTGCTTGGTGTCTGCCTCCCCACAGGATGCACATTCCCCTTTCTAAACACAGATGATGTCAGCACCCTATAAGTACAGCAGGAGAAAAGAAACTTCCCAGTAATGCGAATAGCGCGCTCTGCTAATGCGTCCATCTCAAGTGTCATAACATAGTTAGGTAGGGGTTTCAAATCCTGCAAATGCTCAGTGTGTGTGTGAGTGGGGTTGGTGTGTGTGTAAGTCTGTGGGAGAGAAATGTCCCTTTTGGCAACTAGGAAAACACACTACAGGATGCACATTCCCTTTCTAAACACCGATGATGTCAGCACCCTATAAGTACAGCAGGAGAAAAGAAACCTCCCAGTAATGCGAATAGCGTGCTCTGCTAATGCGTCCGTCTCAAGTGTCATAACATAGTTAGGTAGGGGTTTGAATCCTGCGAATGGCAAGTGTGTGTGTTTGTCTGAGGGGGGTTAGTGTGTGTGAGGAAAATGTCCCTTTTGGCAACTAGGTGAACAGACTACAGGATGCTCATTCCCTTTCTAAACACTGATGATGTCAGCACTCTATAAGTATAGCAGGAGAAGGGAAAACTCCCAGTAATGCGAATAGCGTGCTCTGCTAATGCGTCTGTCTCAAGTGTCATAACATAGTCAGATAGGGGTTTGAATCCTGCAATTGGCAAGTGTGTGTTTTTGGCTGAGGGGGGTTAGTGTGTGTGAGGACAATGTCCCTTTTGGCAACTAGGTGAACAGACTACAGGATGCACATTCCCTTTCTAAACACTGTTCAGCAGAAGGCCATGGCTCTGGCACAAGTTGTCTGTTGCTATGATGCCCCTTTGGAAGATGCTTGTGTCAGCTGGAGAGTCGATTATGGTGGCCAGTTTGCAGTCATCTGCATATTTGGACAGCCACAGTCCGTCCGTGTTGGCCTGTACCTCCAATAAATATATACCAAACAAGAGAGGTCCCAGGACTGAGCCTTGTGGGACACAACTCGTAACTGGTGTGGGGTCTGGCATGGCTCCAGCAATGCTAACCATGTGGGTTCTGTCCTTGAGCCACTGTGCAATCCATCTAGTGACATAGGGGCTTATATTTAAGCTGGTGAGCTTCTCTAGAATGCCCAAGTGGGGTATTGTTGTGAAGGCTTTTGCAAGGTCCAGGTAGGCTGTGTGAACCACCTTCCCTCGTCAATGGCCTTGGTGACTGTTTCAAAGAAATCAACCGGGTTAAACCTGGTAGTGCTGGTGTGCTCTCAGTAGCCCTGAACCAGGCATCTGTTACTGCACAGATATCGATGTTTTCCATGCCAAGGAGTGTTTTGGGTGCATGCATCTGGAGGTTTAGACTTCTGGCGTTGGGTAGCATTGCTCTTAGTTTCTTATCCCTTGTGATACCTATGAAGGTGGGTTTGTCATTTGAGCCCTGCCTAACATAGGCACTATGGGGGTAGCAAGAGCCTTTGCCAATATCTGAAAGCCCAGGGGTGACAGGTGCAGGCCGTCCCTAGCAAAGCAGGTAGTTCAACAGAAGATGAATGTGTGAAGGTGTAGTGCCTGTGATTAGTTAGCAGTAGCATATATGACTGCTCACGTGGACACATGCCAGGTAAGTCATATGCACTGTGTCACAGGCAATGTACATGTGAACAGGACAAACAGTGACATCCTGTCAAGTGGGACATGGACATACATATAGTAGGCTATGCAGATGGCACTAGGAGTCCACAGAAGCTCTATAACTATGCATTGCAGGTGTGATCAGTATTCCAGGGTAATTGCAAGCAAACATGCATGCAAACAAAGCTACAGTAAACAGGGCTGCATGTAGTCCATTGTACAACAAACAAGCTGTACCAGTTCCAGTAGGTAACACTGCAAATATGCAGGCACTATGCACATGTACATGGAAATACACGGGTCAGATGGCTAGGGTCCAGTCTCAGTGCACACAAGTGTACAGACCATGTACTGTCAGGATGTACAATAACTGGATAGAAACCCATGTGCTCATACCTGCAGTAATACACATGTCAAATAACAGACACTGAGCCTTCACTCAGTGGTTCCATACTTAGTAGGATGTATGCTCCTGGCCTGCCACCACAGTATCCCTGACATATATGGGGACTCTCCCTCCTGTGACAGTTAGTTATGTGTGTTGGGGCTGTCTAGCATGGTATGAGATGTGAGCATGCAGTGCTAGGGTGCTCCTGTGTGTCCTGTACCAGTCGTGTAGTACTGCACACATATCAACATCCTCAAACATCTGCATTGCAGAGTCTAGTGTGGGCAACATGCCACTTGCAATTTACATGTCCATCATTGTGTATTACTACATTCATTACCCTATCCCCTGTGCTACCTATGTATGTAGCCTTCTGTTGACATCATTACCACCAGTATGCCAACATGTGCAGATGATACACTATGGTACTTACCATGGGTGTAGACAACAGGACATGACAATCACACACTTACTGCATCAGGCATGCTGTGATATACCCACAATTAATTCAGCACACAGTACTGTTAACAACATGATACTATTACTACACATCTATGTGGTCACCCTGTGCATCAGCAACATGTTAACCTGTACCTGCACAGTTGTTACAGATTGCAGGAGGTGGCACAGTTTCATCATATGCACAGGGTGTGAACTTGGTATGCCTGAGTCAGCCACCGATACCACCAATTGACATGTATGTGTATGTGTGTTGGTGAGGGACAGCAGTAGAAGGTGGGGCAATGTTGATGCAGTGTGTGCGTGTATGCGGTAGCCCTAGGTGTTGTCAATTTGCATGTGTGTATGGATGCACACAGTTCCACCTCATGGCTGCCATATACTGGTGTTTGTGGACAGCCACAGACTGTACCTGCCAGGTCATACAGATCAGTGTCTCTGGCCACGGACACGGTACCTGTGCCTTGCAGGGTGCTACGGACCGTATCCAGTACCAACCCAGACTGGGTACTGTCATCAGAAGCAGGTGTTCATTGACTGGACACAGATCCCTGTCGGGCCTGGCCAGAGCCACGTGCACGTGGTCTCCTGGGGCGGTCTGATGACAGCACAGACCCAGCATTGCTGGGGCTGCTGCTGGCACTACGGGCGGCCGCGGCCCTGTTGTCATCCGCGACGACTGCCAGCTGCTGCTGTTGCTGGCATACGCCACGCCCACGCCTCAACCGCCCACCATCGCCCTGGCTCATGGACATGTAGTTGTGGAACCGGTCTAATATGTCCCCACAACGTCTGTCTATGACATCGGTGAAATCACGGATGGCAGCCGCAATGTCACGCATACTGTCAGTCATGGCTGTGCGACATGCTGTCAGCTCCCTCAGACCCTGTCTGGTGTACCGTTCCATACGTGACTGTGCCTGCATGACAGTCCGAAACATAGCTGAGGTTGTAAGACCTCTGTGGGCACGTCTGACAGGGGCAGTATGCCCATGGATGCTCCCACGAGAACCCCTGGACATCTGTCTGTGTGGTACCATCTCTGGGCCATGCCCATGGCTGCTGTGTGGGGAGGCATGTGCCACAGATACCACATTACCCTGGTCAATGCCCACTGTATGCTGTCCATCACCTAGGGACATTGGTGACAAAGGGTGTATTGGCAGGATAACTGTGCGCATTGATGGGGTCGACAGCTGTGTACTGTCAATCGGCTGACCAATGGCGGACCCTGGCATACCTTCCTGTGCCATTACACAGATGTCATCATTATCAGTACCCACGGCACCTGACTCAGGTTCCCTGCTACATGACACCAGAGCAGCAACAGAACCTGTGGGAGGGAAACAGGAAACACAGTTTACAATGTCTACACATTACCAGCGATGCACACATGCACAGGTGCACACATGCACACATGCACACATGCACAGGTGCACACATGCACAGGTGCACACATGCACACATGCACACATGCACACATGCACAGGTGCACACATGCACACATGCACACATGCACACATGCACAGGTGCACACATGCACACATGCACACATGCACACATGCACACATGCACACATGTGCACATGCACACATGCACACATGCACAGGTGCACACATGCACATGTGCACACATGCACACATGCACACATGCACAGGTGCACACATGCACACATGCACACATGCACACAGTTTCACACAATTGTACAGTACTCAGTATGCGTGATATCAACACACAGACACAGACACACCTACATGCATACAAAGAGCACTACTAAGTGAGCCAAATAGTACTATTACTATCAACACTATTACAGGAATTGTTAATACACACTCACCAGCATGGATAGGCTGCATTGCTGTTATACCAGAGGGTCCTGCAGACGTGAAGAAACTAATGTCAGTGGGCACAACTGTGCCATTGTTACTGAGTATGATACAGGTCAGTAGTACAACAGTCGCCTTTCACAGGTCAGCAGCTAATATTGAGGATATCACACTTGCACATTAAATACTATGGTGACAGCTACAAACCAAGGACACACCTCACACATGCATTAACTACCAGTGTACACAACAGTCAACTATACATATGGCATATTACCTGCACGTTCACTGTCTTGCTGCTGTGTGGCTCCAGCCTCCATCATAATGCATGTCTGCTGCTGTTGTTGTTGCTGGCGGACTGGAGCCACTACACTCATGAGTAGTCCCTCCAGTCTGGTGAATGGGGTTGTGTAGCCACCCCACCACCTGTGGCAACCTGTTGCCTGTGGATATCCGACGCACGCTGATGGACATGTCTGATTAAATCACTGCAGTGATGTCGTACCTGCTCATATGTCCTATTATGCGTGCCTATGTCATTTACCCGACGGACAAGGTCTTGCCACAGTGCAGCCCTCTCCTGCTGATTCTGGCTGGTGCGGGAAAAGAGTATTGCATAATCCCGCACCAGGCTCTGGTGTATCTCCTCATCCTCAGCTGTGGAGTAGGTGGGATTCCGGGTGGGCCATGTACCTGAGAAAGAAAATAACCTGGTATCAGCAATATATGTCAGCAGAATTTGGCACACATACTACACATGCTACTCGACTGTTATGATACAACATATCTCACATATGTAGCATCTGTCTGTCTATTGGTGGATACACATGTAGATGGCCAGGTATCAGTGCTCAGCCAGCAACTGTGCAACAGTACCTGGCAGACTCCATACGACATACTACCAAACCCCAGCAGTCAGAACACTGATTCAGGTCAAGAGCACCTCCTCACTCTGGGGTTTGTATCTAGGTACTGTATGGCCTACATCATCAACTACTGTGAGCTGACCACACACTGATTGCCCTGGATATACATATCCCACCTCCACCACCAGCACAAACGACTATAGTGCATAACATTACAGATACAAACTTTACACTTTGTAACAGTGATATGGTATCCTTTCAGCCCACTGGGCCAGTGGCAGATACAACCCACAATGCTGACCCCTACACAATTGCTTTCTACAGACATCTCCGAGAATGCATGGATCATGCAATCCCATATATGACCAAGACACTCTCCACAAAGGGACAGCATCCTGTCTGGTGGACCCCAGCCATAGACAGATTGTATTACAGAAGATGGAAGCTACTGCAAGACAGAGCATAATTCACTAAAGGGAGGGCATGTCTGAGCAGCACTGGTAAGGATCTATTTTCCATCATACAAAATACATGGGCAACTTTGAGAGGGAAATCAAGAGTGACACTACAGATAACCAGAAGGCCTTCTTCAGTTATGTTAGCAACCTGGTCAGGAGCCATCCTCTATGCCCATAGGTAGTACACAACAACAAATATTTCACTGACACCACAGATATCGACAACATTGTGGCAGACAGGTTCAGTGCAGGTGTCACCCGCCCTCTCCCCGAAATAAGGCATAGTTATCCCAGCTGACTGTAACCTCCCTGTCATCACAGATGTCCAGGTGAGAGACACCCGCAGGACAGCAGAATACACAACATGGATGGGACCTGATGGTATCCCCAGTTGCATGCTACATAAACTCTGACAGGAGCTAAACACACATATAGAAGTGCTATGTAACACTAGCCTGACTACAGGATATGTACCTGTACACTGGCGCACAGCAGCAGTGGTTCCACTCCACGAAGGAGGCACCTCAACATACCAATACAATACAACACAATACATTACATTACAATACAATACTATACAATATGCTATTGCCCCTGGGTCTACAGCAGCGTACTGTTCTGCTACCCTGACCATTGTGACACATGTGGTGTGATGGTACCTGCTGCTGTCACACAGTTACACAGGGTGACTCATATGGCATATTACCTATCTGACTAACATTCAGCAGGGGTATGTGTGACATGTACTCATGGGGAGTCTTGCTTCTTAACACTGTGTGGTTTATTGCAGGGTATGTCTTATCTGTGGGTAGGAACTCTTACCTCCACATGTGCACTCTATTGCAGTGGCACGGATGACACACAGCAGACATTTAGGTTGTGGATGGTGTGAGGTGTTACTATGGTTGTTGGACATCTGTCATGGGTGTGACTTCCATATGTAAATCCGGGAGTGGTAACCTCTATGTGGGTAGCATATGTGTACTCTGTGGTGTTGTCAGTCACTGTGCATTGGTAATGTGTTTGAGTGCATTGTCACAGTGTTGTACATGTCACTGTGTCCTTCTCCATATCTGTAGCTGTCATGTGAGGTCCATACCATGGCATCCATTATGTGGTGTGGAGGGTACACCGACCTACATGTCCATAGCTGACTCACCATGTCCGCTGACACATACCATGTGCAGGTATTCCAGGGATAGTGTGCCACTGTGAATATCATTGGGGCCACTATTGTACACATTTATGACCCTGTTCACCCCTGACACATGCAGTGGTGGGCAGCCAATCACATATCTGGTGGTTACTGGTGTAGGTGATCTGGAATGTGGTATGGTACTCCGGATTTGACACTGGTGTTCACTCCATGCCTTTGTCACCAGGCACCTGTTGCAATACATCTGTACACATGTGCCTCACTCAGAATTTATATACATCTCTCTCTCTCTCTCTATATATATATATATATATATATATATATATATATATATGTATATAGATATATCTATATGTATATATATATATATATATATATATATATATATATATATATATATATATATATATGTCCATATACATATACACATATATATATTGATGTACATATATTGCTATAGATGTGGAGGGGGGCACAGAGGGGTGTGAGTGACAGAGGGGTGGGACAGGCTGTGTTGCAGGTCGTCATATACAGTCATACCTGTAGGTAGTCAGATCAGTCTGTCTATGTATATGTATCTACATATATCTATATCTGTATGTGTGCATTACATAGATATGTTTGTACAATATTCTATCTACATCTGTCTATGTATTCCTACATCTCTCTCTCTATGTATGTATACATATATGCATATCATATATATATATATATATATATATATATATATATATATATATATATATATATATATATATATACACACATACATATGTTGACATACATACGTATCCATATGTTAGACAGGTATATCAACATATTTGTCTACCATACTGTATACACACACTAACATACTGCTAAACATACATAACTGTGTAACCTACTTTGTACATGGCACTACAACCTACAATCAAACAACATTGATATGTGCACATAGATGCTCTCACATACAAATGTATGTACAGCCTTCACTGATAGTTGCTGTATGTCCCCTGCCCTTTACACATCTTCATATACATATGGATACAGACCAATGACACATATGGAGGGTTCACAGTATGTAGACCTTTATAGTATTACTTTACATTACCTGTGTTTGTCACAGCTGCTTGTGTTGCTGTCTGGTTCTCTGTCCTGCTGCTCCACTTCCCAGTTGTCAGCTTTCAGGTAGCTGTTGCTGAACAATTTGTTTCTGTCTGCTTAATTGCAGTTTTCTCTGTCTCTGTCTCTGTCTCTCTCTCTCTCTGTCTGTCTCTCACGTCCTTCTCAGGGTGCAATGAAAGTATTGCATGTGTGGACATGGAGTACAGCATACTTTTGTAGGTATCTGCATATGCCCATGTGATGGCCTCTGCACCAATTGTTAGCCAGCATTTGCTAATTGCATGCAGCCAGTTGTGTACTGATTGCAGTTCTCACTGTGATTTCAGAACAGTGCTATTAAAAGGTATGTGAGATAGGCGTAGCCCTTTCAGATTTTAAGGGCAGGGACCATGCTGTTATGCTGTGGACAATGTTCTGTGAGTGTAAAGGTTGGTATCTCTCTCATATTTCCAGGTGTGTTGTAGATTAACATTCCTCCATTCATTTCTCCAGTTTCCTGTACTAACTGTGTATGTACACTGACACCTACAACTACTACTACTGTTAATGTGTGTGTGTGTGTGTGTGCTTTCCTTTCACTTTTGCTTGCACTCTGTTGCTAAGGCTTCAATAGTTGCCCTTTACAGTCACTACTTGTATGCCTGCTAGGTGTCTTGACTGTAGTGTGCTGCTGTAGCTTTCCTATTTTCCATGTACATTCACACCTTGGAATGCTTGCTATATCTGCTAGGGTGTTACAGCATGCAGTGTGGTCTGGCCATGGTGTGGGCCTTGACATCTATTAGGGTATTTGAGTATGCTGCTGAGCAGGCCCCAGAGACTTTCAGGTTCATCTGTTATGTGCCTCATGGAATGGTACATATCAGTGGGGTACACCCATTAAAATGTCTGGTATGCTGCAGTTGTGACTGTGGGTTAGCATGAGCATATGTATTACTACACTTTTTCTGCCATGCAAGTGGTGAATACTTTCAGGACTCCATAGTTACCATTGCATGTGTTACACCTTTCTGCCTACTGTTTGTACATTTCACATGGGGTCTGTGGGGCATCCCTGTAAGTCATTCACTGTTGCTATGTCTAGGCTCTTAACTATTCAAATATGGTGGTGTCGGACCCGTCATGTGTACAGATATTTGCAGGTTGTCCACATTTCTGCCTCATATTTTGGTCAATATCTCATGCACACCTTTTTCTGGCAAGTCACTCTGGGCTCAAGTCAGAATATGGTGACAAACATTCAAGTTCCAGACTGCATACCCTTCCAAACATCCCACAAAGTGCAGACCCTGTTACTTTCTGAACTGTCTGCTTCTGTTGTAACATTATTTGTAATGTGTCCCTGGTTTTGGGCCTTTGCTCCACATATTTTATTACTTGGTCCAGATGTGTTCCTGTAAGAGGTTGTGGGGTATGGGCAGTGCTTATCCTGCTGTGAGTATGTGTGTGTCTTGCAAGGTGCTATAGTGACATTATTACCTACTAGCTTCCAACTAGCATGGCTGTTTCTGTTCACACACTACTATTATGGAAATCCACTAGTTTTGATAGTAATTCTAAATGTCATGCTTTGTGTACTACACATCTATATTCCCTTTACATTCATTCCTACTATTACATGATATATTTACTTTAGCACAATGTTCTTGTATAAGAGTCATGGCTTAGTGGTAAGTCATGCAGACTACAGTTGCCAAGGTCCTGGGTTCGGGACTCACAGTGGGATTTTATTTTGCTTTTGAACTGAGTACAGGACCTGTCAATCAAAGTGACTAAGGCACTTTTAAGCAGTTGTAACCGGGTTAGCGCTGGTTTGCGCGGAGCTCACGCATGCGCACTGGCGGTTAGCTCCGCGCACACAAGCGCACACCCGATTACAACCACTTAAACGTGCTTACTCTTGCGCACACCCGCGCTATTTTCTTTGAAAGAAAAGAAAAATGGGGAGACAGGAAAGTGGTGAAAAAGGGGTCACAAAGAGGGTAAGACAGTAGGGAAACAAGCTTGGGATGTGCAGGAGGGATGTAGGTAAGGCCCATAGCTGCCCATTTCTTCATCAGCAACAGCTGTGCATATGTATGTAATTTGGTGTGACATTTGAAACCTTCCACCCCTGAGAGAGGTGTCAGGACAACAATAATACTTGTTGTACAGCCAATTGTAATTGATAGGTTCCATGTCCAGTAGACATGTGTGCGGAATGGGCAGCTATGTATGGGGCATAATTTTTGTGGGTACAGAGTGCCCTTTTTTTTTTTTTCAGGTGAGAGTGGTATGTCAGGTGAAGGTAGTCGGTACAGCTGGGGAGGTAGGTTGGGTAGGTAAACAGACAAGACAAACAAGACGCATACAGGGGCAGTGTATGACACGTGTGGGGGGGTTACACAATTGACGGGGACGGAGGTTTGGATATCCAGAGCCCATGAGCCCACAGATGGCAACAGTGGAACTGATATCCCCACCCATAGGCAGTTGCCACTGTTCCTTCACTGCCCAGGATGGGGCTGTGCTGGGGGCTGTGTAGGCGGGGCAACAGGCATGCCCGTTAGTTGCGCCACCCGTGCCTCGAGCTGGCGTAGGGGCTCAAGGACAGAGTCCTGAATCTCCCTACGCACCACAGTCCGGACGCTACGGAGGGTGAGTGGTGGATCTCCTCCGGCCACACTTGCAGAGGGGGGGCGAGCCCCATCCCCTGCAGCGCTTCCACCCGCAGGTGGCACAGGGCCACCGGAGGAGGGTCCAGACTCGGCACTAGTGCCAGGTGCACTCGCCAGCTGAGGTGGGAGAGGTGGGTCCGCTGGAACCCGCCTTCCCTGTCGTACTATGTTTTGCATTATGTCATGACAGTTTGGGTTAGTGACATATAATACCATTCACAATTAGTTGTAACAGCATGCATTAGTATTCCCATTAACCAAACACCCAGATATTCACACCATTGAACAGCGTGCATAACACATGCATAATTTGAACAGAAATACACAGTCCAACAACATGCAGGGTTAATTGATGGCAACAGGCCATCAGGTGTGGATGTATGAACAGGGCAGATGCATCAACAGACATGCAAATATATATGACCCAACAGGACAAACGTCCAGGGGTGTTAATTGTGATTGCACATACCATTTTCACGTGGAATGGGTTATATGTAGTTATAGGGTGGGGTGAAGAAAGTAATATTAACACCTTCAATAACAATACATATGCTGTACATTTCTAATAGCTACAGTTATATACACACTACTGTTCTAACTACAGTTTCCTATATGATAACTATTTCAACTTGGTGATAGGACTGTTAATGCAACATCAATATACATTTTATGGTTCTTCATACACATTCATATCTAGCTTTGTTCAGCTACATCAGGGCTACATTTGCTTTATATAGCTGTAGACAAGTGTGGATGTTTGGTATATCAGACAAACATCCTATCTGCATATTGCAGACTGAGAGCAACATATCCTGATTTTGGGATACACATTCCAGATGCAGCAACACTTTGAACAGATTTTGCTGTTTGGTTTTGAATCTCACATGCATTTCATTCTGTCTTGACTGCAGTATACTTTATTCAGGGGTTATTACTACTGTATTGCTGGATTCATGGCACTTTCTCACACTCTCTCACTTGCTTTCATTTTACTATTCAGGATGGTACTTCTAGGCTTTATTGACATGTTTTAACAGTAGTTATTACAATCCTTTCCAGCAGTCTCACTTCTGTCATGTTTCAGTATTTCCACAGGGATATATTTCACACATGTGATTTCATCATCTTCTGCAGCTATACTTTTCAGCCTGCTGCAGGTTGTGTACTATTTTCTTACAGGCAGGGCATTTTTATTTCAGAATATATGTCGGACAGTTTCATGTTTAGGTTAAACTTACAGGCTGAAAACTCTTGTAATCAAGCAATACTTGCATACACTTTCACACTGTTACTTGCAGATTTTATTCCTTACTGACTACACTGCACTCTTTTGCTGACTGTCATACTTTTATATTTCTTTACAGTTACTGGTAGTGGATTACTGACCTGCCTGGTGGCGCAACCGCACCAGCCTATCGCCATAGGCTCTGCGGTTCGCAGAACGGACACCTGCAGCTGTAATATAAATGAAGTAATATTGGAATACACATCTCCATAATATCAGCTAGTTTATTTTTTACATACATAATTAAATGTTACTTACTCAGTAGTGGGGCGTTGGGTGTTTGCCGGGCCTCCTGGATCCAAAGGTTCAGTTGGTCCTGCTTGCGTCTCTTCAGGTCCGCATGGTGGTGACGGACCTGCTCACCAGTCCTTGGAATCCCTGTGGCACTGGTGAGATCATGAGCCAACCGGTCCCACGCCTCAGCCCTGTATGCTCCCCAGAGGACCTGGCCCTGCATGAGTTGGGCCTCATGATTGTGGACTAGGAGCCAGGCCATGTACCTGGACTCCTCAACACCCCACCTCTGTGCTCGAAAGCGACTACCCTCTCCTACTCCTGACATTC
This sequence comes from Protopterus annectens, assembly GCF_019279795.1. Taxonomy (NCBI): domain Eukaryota; kingdom Metazoa; phylum Chordata; order Ceratodontiformes; family Protopteridae; genus Protopterus; species Protopterus annectens. The sequence goes on along the minus strand of NC_056748.1, from coordinate 24,230,219 downwards.
TGCCTGCAGGTCTGTTCTACAATCGTTTATGCTGTGTATTCCGCCTATGGGGCTTATATAGTCCGCTTTTCCCGCACATATCTGTGATTGGCCATTTTGGAATTGTATCAACTTCAGTAAACCTGCATTGTCATGCTGTAGTTTGTATTCATTCCTATATATTAGCTATTATTGCATTTACAGGTACTGCTGTCATGGCTTAGTGGTTCTGTACCTTGACTGTGGTGTATAGTATCCTGGGTTCGAACCTGGCCACTGCTTTTTATTTTTCATGACTGTCTAGACATGCTGAGGGGTGTGTCTGTGTAAAGGCAGTTTTGATACGGCTTGCTCAACGCGTTGCCCGTCGGTTAGCTTGTTTGCGGTGCGCAGCTCGCGCAAACGGGTACGCTGGTTTAAGCCTCATTTGGCTATCGGCACGCATATTACGCTCAGCTCAGCTAGGGGCACATAGATTCAGCATGTTAAACCACTGCTCAGCTACGGGCACTCATTTTGCACCAGTTAAACCACTGCTCATCTACGGGCACATGCACTCACTCTGTTAAACTGTAGCTCAGCTATGAGCACATCTGGCATTATTTCTTCTTTTGTTACCTCACATGTCTTCAATATAAATGGGCTATTTCATTACATTTTACATGAATTGTGGTTTTATGTGTACATATTTGTCAGGGACTTGTTTCCTGCTTATTTTGCAAAAAAAAAAATTGGTGTTGTGGGGCTCGAACCATGAATGCCTGCTCTTCAGCCAACATCTCTACCGCTACGCTATTGCTTCCTGGCTTATTTTGCATATTTAGTTCTTATATGCTTTCCCACTGACTGCTAACTGTAGCTGCGCTACGGGCACGCCCGCGCAAATGAGCGCACTCACGGTTAAACATCTTTACAATTTAAAAAAATATATAACATGTTCATTTATATATCTTTTATGTTTATAGTCTGTAGGGGCATGTGTTGTGTTGTGTTTATTCACATTTCCGTGGACTCTGTTGTGGGTGTTTACTTTGGGCACTTTTACACTTCTGGGGGCGTGTCCGCTTGCAGGGCTCGGCCTACGGACACGCCCCCTACTGTCTTACATGGACCGTGTTAGACTTAGGTGTGATTCAGCATGCTCTCATGAATATGCAAAGCATGCTGACATCACTCCGTTTAACTGCAGCCTCCGTGTAAGAGTTATAACTCTTACACGGAGGCTTCGTGAATCCTGGGGACTGTCTATTCCAGGCTGCTAAATAAGAAGCCTTAAAACAAATATAATTAACATGTGGCAGGTCTAGGACTATAAAGCAATGATAAACAGGGCTGGCACATTAAAGTACATACAGGTGCTGACTTCATGTTTCTCTGAACATGCCATTTCTATTTAATTATTCAGCAGCCTAAAATAGAAAAAAATCAAAGTGGTCACCAGATGATATTCAAAGAACCTGACATTTAAGAATTGTGACAGTATCTTATTCTATAATGTTTGTTTCAGAAAATGAAGGCCATGTTCATATTTGCTGGACTACATGTCATTGTGCAAGGCAAGTATTTTATATCTTTTTCCTAGTGTACCTGGAAGTGTTAAACTGAACTGAACAAAGTTTCTGTTTAAGCCCACTACTAATAATTCTAGTTTAATATTTTGCTTGAAGAGTATTGTCTGTTCTCAATGAAATGTACTGTTTACATGTTGCAAAACATGACGGTTATGTGATAAGTTATTGTGATAAGTAAGCAATAAAGTTCAACATGGTGAGCATTATAGGAAAATAACAGACCAATCCAGGATATGGTGAGGACAGAAGCTGCTGATGCAGGCCTCCTTGACAATGGAATGTTTGTAATTACCATATAACGCCTAGACTAGAGAACATTACTCACTTGGCGAATTAACTATTTTTTAAATTTTTATGTAATTTTTGTCAATTTTAAATATTTTCTAAAGGAAAAAATAGATGTTTTTCATGTTTTCCTCCTAGAAGAGCACTTCACATAATGTACTTTTAGAAATAGCTAAATAACAGTAGGTAAATAGGTATATATGACCGCAAACCTGAATGAGAGAGTGTGTGTGTGTGTGTGTGTGTGTGTGTGTGTGTGTGTGTGTGTGTGTGTGTGTGTGTGTGAGATGCATGCACACATATAGGTATGTGTGTATTGGGGGCATGGTGTCTTAAAATATTTCAGAAAGCAGCGTCTGGCATATCCAGCTATTGCTCTGTTGCGGTGACATTTTGTTTTTCATTTTATTAGATGATATACACATTTCAACAACACAAAGCTATTCTGTGGTGATAAGCTCCATATGGAAATATCTGGAGTGTGCTTCTGTGTCTGCAGTTGCCATACTGGATAGGGTTCCAAATGGAGCTGTTACATTTTGCATTGCAAATTATAGCAACGGAGAAGTAACTGTGAACTATGATCTTGCAAAAATTTTGATAAATGCCAAAGACATCTGTCAAAATGTGGCAATTGAAAGACGAACACAAGCCACATCTGGTTTCTTGCTATAGAAATGGAGAAGTAAGACACACTTAAAAAATTACAGGTCTTTTACTTCTATTGTTTAGCTACACTGAAACTGCCAGCTAATTGCTTTTGTGGCAAGTGCAACATATACCTTGTGGACCACATCCTAACTATCTAGCAATTAGTATACATTTCATTATTATTAGAGTGGAATAATTGCATTTTGTAAAAAGCCTGAGTTGTCAGGTGTTGCTTGTACATGGGCTATATGATTATTATCATCCCAATGGTTTTACTCCTTGCCCGCTAAGATTTCAGCATGTACAAAGGCTGTTTGCTGAATGGGCATAACTGTGCAGAATATCCTGTGAAATTCTGAATGGCTTGGCTGTAAGAAGCACAAGATCATAATGTTGGCTTGATAAATCACCTGACTGATATGCCACTGTCATAAAAGTTAAATATATTAAGTGAGGATTTGCATACTGTCTTGATCACAGTTTGATTTCCTTAAGAATAAATATTTTGTCAGTGGGTGCTTAACCCAGAGTACCAAAGTCACATTTAGATGTACCAGTATATTTCCAAGAACGAGATGCTTTAGGCTTTCAATTCCTTATGGAGCCTGTCACTACGGAATCAAATAAGTAAAATCAATTCAAATGAAGTTTGCTCAAACATGCTCTCTGATTGTCTCTAGAATTTCCCCATACCTAATCTACAAAATACTCTTTTAGAACTCAAGAGCTGCGTACCATGTAAGTTGCCAACTGAAGAGCAAAAGAATTAAACTGGCTGCAGAGAGACTCGCAGGACAGTGACAAAAGTTCTACTATAGTTGTCTGCTATGAATACCGACAGAACAGTATTTCATTGATGTGACAGATGGTTCATCATAATGCCTCAGATTATAAAAATATTGCTGATCCTATCACAGTTAGTCATATTTATGAAGTGATCCCTCAAGTGCTGACAGGGTCATCTGAGGGTAAAGGTCATAACCTGCTTTAGCATCATGGCCCAGAATACCTACCATCAGCCATTTTAATTAATTGTGCACTGCGTAGGTACCCACTACTTGAGCACATTGTAAGGACACTTGCTAGCATCTTTCAAGTAGTTTGCTTCACCTAAAAAGGAAGTCTAGTCAGCTATGCATGTCTGCCAAATGTATACTAAATATGAGCCTTTCATTTTAACCTTGTAGGCTGCAAATTCCATTGCAGTCTTATCAACCTTTAAGTTATCTACAAGGCTGACAGAATCATCTCAGAGTACTCACACTGCTAGAACAACAGACACAGCTGGTTGTTGATGTGATGTGAAATAAATGATGGTGGGGTTTAGACGATCAGAGACTTTGAAACTGTACATTAACCCCCTCCACTTTCTCATTAGGTTATTAAATTCTCTCATGGCATGGACTATATAGCACCTAAAATCTTGAATACTGCCATGCACACACATATACATTAATGTCTAACCTCCATGACATCTATATTCCAATTAATTTCTCTGTAAGGCAGGATTTTTCCCATTAAACATTCTGATTGTAGTAGTTAGTTAATCTGCATTAAATCTATATAAAATCATACATCACGACCCCCCTTTTTAAATGTATATATATATATTATGTGTGTGTGTGTGTGTGTGTGTGTGTGTGTGTGTGTGTGTGTGTGTGTGTGTGCTTATGTGTCTAGACACACACGCTAGAGTTGTGTTTCTACAGACTTCATAAGTAAATACTAGGCTAAGAATCCTTGTAGGCCATTCTAAGCCTAGCTGTTTTTTATTTCAAAGGTGAGAATCAATCCCTGTACATTGTGTCTGTGAGGTAAACACTTAAACTATGCCAATTTAGAATTCATCAATTGGCTATACTAATTTCTTAAGTTCACTGAATGAGACTTGCCAAAATCACGGACTGCAACTAAATGCCAAAATGTATTCTTGTTTCCTTTGGGAACTCATCTATCCCAGGGAACTACCACAGAAAAATATGCCACTGAAAGATGATCCATTTGTTTGGGATCTGGAAGCTTATGTGGAGAGTGACCTAACTTTTGACCTACATGTGTTGTTTGTTGTAAAACAATTCTTCTATATTGTATAGCTTATAAACAAAGGGATTGTGTCTACAACTAGGGATGTCATTATTCCCCTTTACTCAGCCCTCATTAGGCCAGTCATTGAATATAATGCCTCCTTTGGTACCTAGCTGTCCAGACACATGCAGCAACTGGAACACCCACAGAGGTACTTTACTAAAAGGATGCAAGGCCTAAGAATATGCTTTACATGGAGTGACTGTGACTGTGACTCAAAGCCCTGTCACTATACTTAGTATCCTACCGAGTGTTAAAAGGTGACCTGTATATGACATATAAAGCATCCTCTGACCCAATACCGATGGATTTACTGCACATCACTAAGTCAAATTGCATCACAAATACTCGGTCTAGGGATACAAACCTCTTCTGAAAGATCAACAGAATAGTTTGGAGGACAGGTTTATCTTGCACAGGATACTGCTGCTCTGGAACAGACTCCCCATCCACATAAAACAAAGTTCATCCCTGTCCAATATTCATGCATAGTTTAGATCTATGGAAGGGGAAGCAGAAAATTTACCCCAGGACTGCACCCTGTACTACTACTGGACAAAGGCAGCTCCTAAATGCTTTAACCCATGCATGTGTCCATGCAAATTATCTTTGGTATAATCCCCGTTATTCTCATTAGGGGTGATATATAATTATTAACCAATTTCTAATCAAATGAGATAGGTTAATTCAAGCACAGAAAAGGAAACTGACTAGATGTAAAATGGCCCTTAAGCTTGTATTTAACTATGAACCTATGCTGTTCTTGCCCAAAACTCAACATGAAGAATCAAAAAGAAAAGTCAGTTGTCTGTTTTTTATCACATTTCAGATGTCAGTGTCGGTATCCTAGGTGCAACACAGTTTCTGTCTTTCCAGTCGTTAATAATCATATTAAAGAAAAAGAGGTTAAGACATTGATTTGTTGAACTGCATGCTTCAAATGTTTATTGTTACATAATATTAAAGGAATATGTAAGAGATCGAGTTAATTGTTTTACCAGTCTGAAGAAATTTCACTGGGTTGGGATGAAAGTGCTTACTGGTAGTGTATTTTATTAATAAATGGTTGAATTTTACCACTGGCTTATGTTTAATCTTATTTTTGTTATATCCACATAGGAGTTTTAGTAGCTGTTTTGTTATTTTGTTTGTTTTTTTTCTTCTAGGACTCATTACATAGGGCCTCCTTATATACCTGTTGTCTGTAGCAGAACCTCAAATTATTTATTTAAGTATTTATTATTTATTTGCTTTAGTTAACCAGGAAGGTCTGACTGGGTGAGTAATCCCTTTTCAGTGGAGGTCCGGGTATAAAAGCCACATAGTAATACAAAGAAACATGAACATTAGAATACAAACTTAGACATGAGCATTATTATACAAATAAAAACATGATTGTTATTATTATATAAGTGAAACATAAAGATGATTATATGCATCACAGTTTTGACTATTTGAAAACTCTACATTTTGAGAAACTTTAGGACAAAATCCTGCTTTAATGATCATATATATTTGTATTTATTTATTTTTGTTTATCCTTTGTTGACCAGGTTAGTCCCACTAGGCTAGTAGCTGTTTTTTAGGACAGACCTGAGGTGGTATTTCTAGTACTTTGGGAATTTTGGCCAGGGCATTGGGGTACTTCCACTATTCGTCATTGTTACAAGTGGGACCCATTTTGGAGGAGTACTTCCTGTTTCCATTCCAGGTGCAGAGCCAGCCCGGAGAAACAGGGAGGCAGATGGAGAGAGAGAGCAAGAGAGATAATGGAGTAGTTTGAGGAATGGTGGAGAAAGCAAATACTGAGATCAAAGAATGTGTGTAGGATCCAGAGGAATCAGCAAATGATGTATAATAATTGCAACCCACCAGCTGGGAGGGTTGTAAGACAATCTACTTAAATAAATGATGATGCAGAGTGAGACAGAAAATGAAGGAGATGTTTCCTGTAGGGACATTATGGAGAAAATACAAAAGAAAAATGCAGAGGCAGTCCTGAAGAATAGTGGTAAGATGGGAAAAAACATATGCAGAGAAAGTGAAAGAACAAAAAAGGGGAGTAGCAGAAAGAAAGCAGAAAGAAATAAAAAACAGAAGTATGCAGTAAGGAGTCAAAGAAGACAAAAAGATGGACAGATATGAAGTGTAGGACAATTTAATGGCTCCTTTGGGTGAAAAAGCACATGAGGTAAGAGCATTTATTTTTATTAACAAAAAGACATTTTGTGACATTATATTTGAGATGAGATTGTTTATTTTCAATGGAAATGTTTCTTTGAGAATATGAAAAAAGAAAGACTCTAACACATGGAATCTTTATGTTATAAAAGCATTTAACAGGGAAACAAAAAAGGAAATTCTTGTACAATTTCAAACAGAGGTGGAAAGAAAAACTTTGAAAGGGCATTTGAAAACTTAATGTAAAGAAGTACTGGACATTGCAAAAGTTTATGACAAATGGGGTTTATGGATTGATGGATGACATTGTAATATTGTGTTAAAAACTGAAAGAGAAAAATTATATATCAAGCATGATAAAATGTGGAGGGGGAATAGGGGTGTCATAAAATACTGGGAATAACCCAAAACATGTTTTTTTTTGTGGAAAAGAAGGACATTTCATACATAACAATGACAAAAGAAAAAGTTACAGGACACAATGCAAAAAATGTGAATTGAAATATTATACATGTAACAAAATTGGACATTTATGAATGGATTGCAAAAAATTAAAAGAGTAAGGAAGAAGAAAACAAAACATAAGAAAATGAACAAAAAGAAGACATTTTGGAAGAAGTAGAAGTAGAAGAAAAATTAGATGAGAAAATATAATAAAGAAGACATAGAAGAAGGCTCTGAAATAAGTGATGAAGACATAAACTGGGAGGTAGTAAAAAGAAAATAATTCTATTGGTAAAAGGGTAAAAGAGAGAAAATGAAAATTTAAAGTAGTAAATACAAAATAAAAGAAGAAAGGCGGTGGATGAAAAATAATTTATACAGCTAAAGATTGGAGGTTGATATAATGGTAAAGGTGTTTGATTGACACATTCTACAGGTTTTGATTTTTACCTTTGGGAGAGAAATTGGCTAGGATTAGAGCAATAAAACAATAACACTGAACCAGGTATTAAAACAAACCTTTACATCTAGTTTGTTGAAGTTTAAGTGCTTTTGTTCCCTGTTTGGTGGAATTTCATCAGAAACATGGCAGCCATCTTATTTTAGGGTTTAAATAGCCTTAAAGGCACCAAAACTCTGCAGCATTTAAAGGTATACATCAAAGAAAACTTTAAAAATTGTCAGAAATAGTTAAAAACATCATACTACAGCCATAATGTTAAAAACAATTATCAAAACATTTATTAACTTTCAGAATAATTATATTATATTATTCTGAAATTTATTAAGTGTTTTGATAATTGTTTTTAATGTTAGGGTGTATTATGACACTTTTTACTACCTTTGACAATTTTGAAATTTTTTTATGGTGTATGCCTTTGTTTTAACACCTGGTTCAGTGTTTATATTGATTTACTTGGTAATTCCAACACTGTGTTGGTTTTTGGTTCCTAGGCTTAGAATGGCCTAAATTAGCTTAGTAAATAGCAATGAACCTATGAAACCATGAATCTAAGGACAAGGGGAAATTAACATTTTAGATTGCTTTCTGTAAACATGAATATCATTAAGAACATAACAAGGAGAATATGGATTTTGGAGTGGTGTAATACATGTGATGTAAATGTAATTATATTAGCAGACACAAGATTTTTTACAAATGAGAAAAGATTACAAACAGAGAAACTGTGGGTAAGAAAGGTAATCTGGAATTTGGGAAATGAGAGATGTTCAGGAATAGCTGTATTAAGTAGAAATACAGTAAAGATATTAGATGTAACTTTAGCAAAATTGGAAGACTAACCATTGTAGATTTAAAAGGCAAAGAACAAGCATGTAGAATTATAAAATTATATACTTATACTAATTGTAAAGAAAGGAAAAGCTTATTTAATTAGAGTTTAGACTATGTATTGATAAATATGAATATTATAATAACAGAAGACTTTAACTGTGATTTAAGAGGCAAGTATAAAAAGAAAGGAAATGATGTAAGAAAATGTAAGTTATAAGATGTGGTACTTACAAAAGGGGTCTGTATAGAACTGAAATAGATTATTTTACAGTATCAGAAGATTTAGGTATAGGAGAAGGGGAGATAGTTGAAACAGGATTTTCTGATCATCTTTTAAAATAGCTAGAGATAAATGAAAACAAGGAATATATACAAATAATCAAAGGAATAAAAAGGATAAAGGAGAAAGCATGGAATGAGGAAGGAAAGAGACTAGTAATACAGTTAAGGAAAGATCATATTATTATCAAAACATTTTATAAACATTGGTCTGAATGGCGGATGATATTTAAGGAAAAATATTTAAAACAGTTTTTTTTTATAGTGGCAATATGATGTGAGAAAAGTAGAGAAAGAAAAATATAAAATAACATATAACTATGCATTGGAAGATTTAGAATATATGATAGAAAGTACTTTGACGGGTTCCTATTAAATCAGTTAATGCTTAAAATAGCGAACGGTGTTTAATTGACCCTCTTTACTTGAAATGGTAAAATCCTGAAAGCACGGAACAACGATTTTTTTCCCAGGGAAAAAAATCAGTGGACAGTTTTCGGGACTTTGCCATTTCCTCCACTGTGGTGCGATCTTGGAGTTGGTATATTTAAGTAGGGGGGGTGAGGCACAGTCTCCTACATCGAGGGTGCTGGGGGCAAAGCCCCCCACTTTATTTTGTGGGGGGGGTTGTATGGAACAGAGATTTTTTACCCTTGGAAAAAATCGCTGTTCCTTGTGTTTGGCATTTTGATGTTTCAACATATTAGGGTCGATTATACAGCACTCGCTATGTTAAGCATTCACTGATATAATATAGACCCACTTTGACAAAGAAAAATAATTATATGAAAGAAAAAATAAAAAAATTGTTATGTAAGCAAATATATTATTTACAAGGACAAATAAAATAAGTATCAAGTTACTTAAGCAATTTATTAAGTGAAGATGGTAGTGTAATGATAAAAATAAAAAAGTGTAAAAGGAGAAATAGAAAAAACTCAGGATAAGATTGTGAATAATGTAGTACAATAAGTACAAAAATGTTTAAAGGAAAAAGAAGGTAGTGAAAAACACATGGAAAGTAAAAAAATTAACAGAAAGAGAGAATAAAGAGTTGGGAAAGGAGATTTCTTTAAATGAGCTAGATAAAGTATTAGGACAAGTAAATATAGATTAGGCTGCAGGACCAGATGGAATAGGGTATGAAATGTACTGTAAAAACTATGTTTAAAGATTTTGAATGAATGGTTAAATTAAAGTTTTTTGTATGAAAATTTATGTAGTAGAATACTTAAATTCATATGGAAGAAGGGAGGTAGAAGACAATTAAAAACTGAAGACTAATAGTATTAAATAATAATGACTAAGATCTTTATGAAAATAATACAAAAGAGATTTGAAACTAAAATGGAAAATATTATGGATGATAGTCTATACAGTATAAAGAGGAAAGGATGTCAAGAATTATTAATGATAGAGACATTATGGATGATATGAATAAAAAAGAAGAAGCAAAAATCATGATAGGAGACCTTAATAAGGCATTTGATACAACTAAGCATGTAATCGTATGGGTGATAATGAAAGAATATAAGATAAGTGAGAAAGTTAGGAAAATATATATGTCAGCATATAGCAATAAGAAAGTAAAAATACATTTATATGGCTGGTTAAGCCTAGAGGTACATATGAAGAGTGGTGTAAGACAAGGGTGTCCAATGAATTGTATACTCTTTGCATTAGTTATAAATGTGATAGTATGTGAACTAAATTACAAAATTAAGGATGTGGTGTATATAACACCTTAATGGTTAAGAATTCCAGTTCTGTTAATATATGTAGATGATATTATAATAATTACAAAAAACAAAATTTAGACAAAATAATTAATAATTTGCACAAATGAGTGTCTAAGGGTGATAGTGATTGTGACATATGCACTCTGGGTCAGTAATCAAAGAGCCTGAATCCTCACCACTGACACTGGAATACAAATGGATGCAGTCAATATTTCCAGATGCAGACCTCTCTACATCAAGCACAATTTCCTTTAATAGCACACAGGGAACACAGTCAGCCCAGGGTCTGGATTTCTCTATATCTGTCTCTCTCTCCAGGTCCACAGTAAAACTCCCCACTGGTACAGATTCAGAGTTAAGTCCTCAGCCAAATGCCCAAGCCAAGTCCTCTACCACTCTCTCTATGAAACCAATGCTTCGTGTCCCTGCTGCAAGTAGCTGACACAATTGAGATTTGATTTACACACACACACACACACACACACACACACACACACACACACACACACACACACACACACACACACACACACACACACACACACACCTGAGAAAGGCTGGCACAGGTTTACTAACTATGCCCCTTCTGCCCAGACTATAAGGTAGTTATTACTGCTACTAGGCACTACAAAGCCAGCTACCTAAAGCTCTTGCAAGGGTACCCAATTATACTGAGTGAAATTAATATTAATACAAATGGTAATGTTGACCAAATAGCAAGACTTTCAGGAGTTGCTAGAGTTATTACCAAATAAATATATGCAAACACTCTCAAAACTTAAATATTCTTCTAAAAGGACCAGACACATTGAGAAATTTAAATATATTTAATAATAAATAATAAAAGAACATGAAAATACTAAATATCTATTTATAATAAACACCAGAGTTTCAGGCACAGGAAATACTGAAAATAACACAGCTGGAAAGATTCACACAGTTACAGAAAAACAATACTTAACTATTCTGACTATATATTACTGACTGATCTCAAAAATTACTGTTCCTAATTACTGAATAGAGCAAGGCAAGACAAAAAGTTGGTGAGTGGTCCTTGTTGTCAGATCCAGGACAGAATACAACATAATGAGAACAATATCCTACTAATATCTAAATATTATTTCTGGCTTACAGAATGACATCACGCACATCTGGTCATCTGACTCTGTTTCCCACATTATCCCCCATCACTAGAAGCTGCCAGGGTTTAGCACCTATGTGCTACAATACACAGTAGACCTTTAGCTAAGGTTTATTAAAGTATATGGAATCCATAAAACAATAAAACCATTCCACCCTTCCTACAGAAGCTTCATACTATTCTCTAGCATGGACATTACATCTCTGGCTCTATTCAGAGCACTGGGATAATATCTTTATGGCTTAACCCATAAAGTAATTTGATTTCAGATATATTATAAAGTTGGTTGGACTGAGATTAAGTTTTTATCTTCCAGTATTCTCTGTTAAAACATGTACATTTAAGTTCAGTTACAATAATGCATGTGCATTTATTTTCTTTCCAGCAGGGCACACTGTTGATACATTTTAATGCAAGCAACTTTACAAATACATTTTTAAACAAAAGCATCTGTATAAATCAGTTTGATACACAAATGACATATAATTCTTTACTAAGCAACAGCTAGCTGTGCTGGCATATGTTACACATCCACTGCCCTACTTCTCCTGGCATGACTCTCAGTACCTCCTATCATCACATCTCCCCCCCCTTTGAAGACTCAAGCTAATTTTTCAAGTGCCCCTTGAGGAATGTTGCTTGAGAGGACTGCGCCTGTCTGGGAATACATTATCCCACACCCTGTCTTGAGATTGCATCTGAACTGGCATCCTCCTTGGCTTGGAGTTTATGGCTGAAATATATAACTGGGTGCCCTTCTCCCTCTGAGGAAACCTGGCTGAGTACAGTCCCACCCCATGGTTTGAAGCATCTACCTGTACAACAAATTATTTGCTGTAATCTGGACCTGCTAACATCGGGGGTCTTGCCAAAGCCCCATTAAGACTTTGGAATGCCTGCTCACAGGCTGGGGTCCACACTACTTCATCTCTTTCAGACTTCTCCTGCCACCCACTGCAAATACTTAGCATGAGGGCCTCCCTATCATGGTAAGGTTTCATCATGTTAACATGGTACAGTCTGTGCCCCTGCCTCCTACCTAGCACTTCTACTATGTGGCTAACATCACTGACCTTCCTTACCATTTTAAAGGGTCCATCTCAATTTGTCTGCAGCTTATTGTGTCTGACAGGAATGAGGATCTTAACCTGCTGCCCCACAGCATAATCTCTGGCTCAAGCATTCCTGTCATACCAGACCTTTTTCTGCTGTTGGGCTCCTGCCAGGTTCTCCACGACCAAGCCCATGAGCTCCCTAAGCCTTGTCCTGAGGTTTAGGACATATGCCACAACAGACTCCTTGTGGAATTCACATTCACCCTTCCATTCATCATGAATCAAATCTAAAGGCCTCCTCAACCTATGTCCAAAAATATGTTAAAAGAACAGATAAAAAAATATTTTATGTCATGTGGGTCATATGGAATGAAAAAAAGAAATTATGTTTATTGATTTTTGCAACAATATTAAGTAAAATCAGATGGTGGCTATGTAAAAAGGAGTGGGGGTCTAATAGGAATGGAAATTGAGTATGATTGTAAAGGAAATTATGAATGTGCGTAAATAGATTTGTTTTCTATATATATTTCCACATTTGTAAATATGTGTAAATATGTAAATATGTTGCAAATAAGAGTTGTATTTGAATATAAATAAAAGACCCTAGTCTTTTCAATAGCTTCTATTGGCTCTCTTGCATCCACCTGAGCTACCACCAGTACAAACAGATGAGGTTGTGGTTTGATATCATATCCAAAGGATGCTGCACTGCAGTGTCAACATTTAATCTAGTTGGTGTGGGATTTGAACCCACAGAATTCTGCACCAAAGGCAAGGGGGCTACCAGTTGTGCTACTGTCCCTCTGTTAGCATCAACATTTGAGTGAAGGATTAAGTGTGTGAGAAGGAAGATTCTGTAGGTAGTTAGAGAGACTAAAAAGTAATTAATGTAGCCATATAAGTGAAGAAGAAATATGGAGAAGGGAGAGAGAAAGAGATTTAATATGGTGCAATATTTATGCAAAGGAGTAAGCAAAGCTAATCAATACAAAAAGAGCAGCACCAAAGATATTTGAAGAGAAATACAGGCAAAGGTATCCGGATATGGAAAATTTTACAATAAAAAAATAAGGGAACAAAGAGGAAAAGTAGAAAAGAGGACTGGTAATGTAGAAGTTAAAGAAATAGAAACTGAGGTTATGGATTACCTGCAAAATAAAGAATTTAATTTAGAAAATCTAACTTTGATAACACCACAGCGGCATAGAGCAATAGATTCCCAAATTAAAGAGAAAGCAATGGAGTGGGAAACATCCGATCCATTGCCATTTGAAGATACTTTGGAACCTTCCATAGGAAACTATACAAAAATTCAGTTGGACTTGCACAGCAAGGGAAGGAACAGGAATCTGTGGCAACTCTGACATAGTCAATGTTGTGGAGTTACAGGCCATTGAGTTCCCCTATGTAGGACAGGAAGATTCTGTGGAACTTTCTACAGAATGTATGCAAGAAACGGAGAACAAGAATGTGCTCTCAGTTTAGAAGAAAATGATCTAAAAGAGTAGCTTGATTTAACAGAGATGGACAGCCATATTAAGATCAATAAAAGAAATAGACTACAGAAAGTCAATAAAACCCAAAAAGTTAGCAGTTTGATAAAACAAATGAACACAGTAATTAGGACTGTCCATAGAGATTCATGCAATATTACAGAAGTAAATATGATATATTACTTTGCAGCAAAATTAATAACAGTTAAAGTCTTACCACAAAAACGCAGGGCAGTAAAGGGAAGGAAGGGGAAAAATCAAATGCCATCATGGAAGTATCAAACAGAGACAGCTATAAAGCAATTAAGAAAAGAGGTGTCACTGTTAGAAGAATATAAAAGAGGGAACAGATCAACAAAATTACTCAGAAAGATAGACATGATAAAAGCAATGCACATTATCAGAACAGATCAGGAGCTATTGTGCACTATTGCAAATAACAAACTAAAACTATCAGCATAGGCAGAAATCTTAGAAGATATACAGATAAATATAAAGGAAAAGTACAAAATAAGCAATTTACTGATGACCCAAAATAATGTTCTATACAATTGGGAAGCAAGGCAAAAAGAATTGAAACACCACCACAAAAAGAAGAAATAGTTGCATTTTGGAGAAATATCTATGAAGATCATGTGGAACATAACAAAGATGCTAAATGGATGCTAAGTTCAAATATACATGATATGAAATGGGATGAAGTAATGGCCAGAGAGGTTGAAACAAAGTTAAGAAAAGCTTCTAATTGGAAACCTCCAGACCCAGATGCAGTACCTAACTTCTGGCGAAAGTATTAACATCTTAACATGAAGATTTAGATATGAGTAAGAACTATTTGTATGTGCACCCCGAACAGACACCAACCTGGTTTAAAACAGAAAAAACAATGATCCTAATTAACAATGAACCTGAAAGCTATACTAAAAACTATAGACCAATAACTATTATTCCAATGATGTATAAACTATACACTGGAATTGATGCTGACAGAGTTTATAGTCACTTAAAAGAAAACTCAATTGTGGCAATAAAACAAAAGGGTAACAAAAGAAAGCCATATTGAGCAAAAGATCATTTGTTTTTAAATAAAGTCATAATTAAAAACTGCAAAAAGGGGAAGAATCTAAGTATGGCATGGACAGACTATAAAAAGCATTTGACAGTATCCCACATGCATGGATAAAAGAGTGCTTAAAAATGTATATGATTTACCCTACACTGATTACATTACAGTGACCATGAAACAGTGGCAGACCACTTTGCAGTTAAGTGATGATAAAGGACAAATTATTATCTCAGGGATAAAAATTAAAAGGGGGATATTCCAGGGTGACTCTTTGTCGCTGCTGCTATTCTGTCTTGCCCTTAACCCAGTAAGCTGTCTACTTAACAGATTAGGTCATGGCTACAATTCAGCCCCCAGAAAACAACAAAGTATAAAGACTTTTCATCTTCTTTTGTGGATGATTTAAAACTGTGTAGTTCATTAGATGAGGAGCTGAAAACACAACTGCAAGTAAGTGGCTAAAAGATGATGTAAGAATGTCATTTGGTCTTGCCAAATTTGCAAAAGCAACCTTTAAAGCAGGAAAGCTACAACACCAAGAAAACATCAGTTTGGGACAGGAGTGATATGAAAGAGCATGAGCAAGGAGTGTATAAATATTTGGGAATTTATGAAGGATCAACAATAAAACATGAAGAAATGCAAATAAAACTTAGTAAGGAATATTTAAGAAAAAATAAAGTAATACTGAAAACAGCACTAACATCTAGGAACAAAGTCCAAGCTATAAATCAGTTTGCTCTTCCTGTCCAAACTTACAAACTTACAGTTATGGAGTGAATGACTGGCCCCTAAAAATATTCCCCATTCTGAAGGAGGTATGGGTCTCCTCAAAATTGATTACATGTATAGATCTGCAATCGTAGGACTGCATACATATCAGCTGACCTCACAACACCCAAATATAGTCAAAGTTTTAAAACATGAGGAGATGACTTCCCTGCTTAGTTTAGCAGAAGAATATCTGTGTCAAGCGGAAATGGAAATTAAACCAGGAGTAGATAAAATTTAGGCAGCAAATTAATGTGCCAGAAAGCAAAATAAAGAATGTAACATGAAGGATAAGATGAGGAGACATGAAATCTGCAAAATTCATAAATATAGTTGCAAGTATGGAAAACTCTTGGAACAATTTCATGTCGATCAGGCTCGAATGCAGGAATGGTTAAGGAGAGGTGAATTTAAACCAAAAGACAAAAGGTTAATATTGGCGGCCCAAGATAATAGACTATGCACATGTTGGTTTACAAAGTCCATTGAACATGTGGGAGAAACAGACAAATGCAGGTTTTGTAAAACAGAATTGGAAACAGTTGCACATCTTGTTGCTGGGTGTGATATACTAATGGCAGAAAGGCTGTATATTGAACTGAAAGGCATAATAATGTGGCAAGACTATTACACTGGGGATTGTGCAAACATTATAATATTGAAGTAGGTGAAAAACACTGGAAATGTAAGCACAAAGCATTATAGAAAATGATGAAGTTTATATCACATGAGATCACTCATTACCAACAGTTCAAAAAATAGATGTGAAAAAACTGATATAGTAGTCCATGAAAAGAAGACAAAATTAGCATTGATCATTGAAATTGCTACACCCAGTGACTACAGTGTCTTACGTACAGAGAGATACAAAGTTATAAAGGCAGAAATGAGGGCAATGTGGAAGAAGGATACACAGAAAGTTCCAATAGTAATAGGAGCAATGGGTCTTATAAAAAAAGAATTTACAATGGTACTTAGATATGTTACAGATAGATGTAACTCTATACAAATTGCTGAAAGAGTCATCACTGGGCACATTGCAGGTGCTGCGAAAAGCACTTTTGGCTGACATCAAAGACTGAAACAACACTAATTTCATGAACTTTAATTTTACTTTGATTTAGGAATGGGGTCCATTCCTGTCATGGTATTAGAAACCCAAAAGACTTGGAGAAATTAAAAAGAGGTGTCATAGGAGAAAGACTAATGTTATAGTAAGAGTTTTAGAAGCAGGTAGTATGAGAAAAGATCAGTTATGAAATATATGAGGTTATATGATTAGTACTGAATCTAGCACATCTCTGAGGAGATGGTAGTAAAGAAGTGGGGATGCAGAGAGCAGGCAGAAGCAGTGTAGCAAGAGAAAGGAGTGATGTGAAGTTATAGGAGATTGCTGCTTTGGAAGTGAGAGAAGGTGGACATGAGGAAATGGGGAAAGTTCCTTGTTAAGGGAAAATATAGAGAGGGTGAGAGGGTACAGTAGTAGGCAGCCTGCAGTAAATGCCTTCGAGTGCATATACTGCATTGTGTACAAATGCAAGCACCGTTAGAACAAGGTATACATGGAAAGCAAAATACCTCTCCATCTAACAATGTAACAATGTAACAACTGAGAGATGAGCTACATCTGGAACTACAAACTGGAAAATAAGTGAGAAGTGAGATCTGAGCAGATCAGATATAGAGGAAGAAGGCACTCATTATGAGAAAAAGAAAGCATCAGTCATTGTGGAATAAATAAAGCAAACCAGTTGTGATATAATATCTAACTCTTCTTGACAGTGTCCAAGACTAGTTGTACTCAAAATGGTCATATTTGAGAGTATAGTAATCTGTATTTATTTTTTATTTATCTTTATTTATATTTTGGTTACTGGGTAGAGCGCTGATCACAGAATAACCAAATGCAGGTTCATCCCAGGTTACAATCACATTCTAAGAATGAAAAGCAGCAAGCAAGAAATATCAACAGAAGCATAATACAACAGTAATTATAACAACAAAAAGCAACAGACAACACATATATATATAGAAACATAATAGAACAGATATGGTAACAACAAAAAGCAACAAACACCAAATATCAACAGAAGCATAATACAACAGTAATTATAACAACAAAAAGCAACAGACAACAAATATATATATAGAAACATAATAGAACAGATATGGTAACAACAAAAAGCAACAAACACCAAATATCAACAGAAGCATAATACAACAGTAATTATAACAACAAAAAGCAACAGACAACAAATATCTATAGAAACATAATAGAATAGATATGGTAACAACAAAAAGCAACAAACACCAAATATCAGCAGAAGCATAATACAACAGTAATTATAACAACAAAAAGCAACAGACAACAAATATCTATAAAAACATAATAGAACAGATATGGTAACAACAAAAGGCAACAAACACCAAATATCAACAGAAGCATAACAGAGCATATATGTGACTACTAATACATAGGCATGAATGTAAAACAAAAGTAAAAGATGTACGGACGAAGAAGTTGAAGTACCAGGGAATGATTGATAGTTACATGTTCTGTAGGGTTTTACTAGATTATATAACTGATGTCTAACAACAATCTGCAGAGGGAGAAACAGTGCCTGTGAACTGACAGATAGACTGAAACAGTATAGCATAGGAGTTAATCAGAAAGAAAGAAAGAAAGAAAGAAAGAAAGAAAGAGGTGTTAACTCATATAGGAAATTGTATATTGAAATATTTTCCCAGTTTTCTGGCATTTGTATTTGTGTTTCCCAATCAGGAACTGTTTGAATTCTGACCTGAGCTTATGGTGTCTTGTGTAATAGGTGAGGTCATCAGGGAGAGATTGCCACAGCTTAAGGACAAGAAGAGAGAAGCTATGATCTGCACACTGCAGTTTTGTGATTGGAGGTTGAAGTGAAGGTCCACCAGCAGAGTGTTTTCTAAGGCTGTAGGTTGGGCTGGCTGCAATGAGTTTCATTGCAAGAGGAGGTTGGGTATCGTGTTGGAGTAGTTGCTTATTTATTAGACTGTTTGTTTATTTTTGTTAAACATGAAAGAAACTTGTTGGAGTAGTTGCTTATTTATTAAGCTGTTTGTTTATTTATTTATTTTTGTTAAACATGGAAGAATGCTGACCAAGGTGGACATTTTCAGGCTGGCAGAATGATTTGTACAAAAGAACGCATCATATATTATTCACACAGAATTTAAATAAATTTGAAGAACAGCTAAACTTAGCATGCAAATAAACTGTGAACATAGGTTCTTAGGCAAGTACAAGACTAGCTGCCTTTGTGGGCCATTTTAAGCCAAGCCAATTTCCCCTTCAAGGGTAAGAATCAAATCCTACACCTTGCGCCTATGAGGTAAAAACCTTAACAATTATACCAACCCCAGCATACTTACTGAAATGAAAAACACTGAAAAAACGCAGAGTGTTATATAAGTGGATCAAGTTACAATATTTACACTAAGAAAACAGAAAAATGAAAAGAAAAGAAAAAAGATTGAAAAGCTGGAATGAGGAATACATTTAAAATATAGTTTTGTTTTTCTTTCGACTTTTCCCAGTGAATGAGATGTGTCAGGAAAAAAATGAGTTTGCAAGAGAATTTAGGGTTTCTGTTTTAAGTTATTGTGATCTATAATCTAGACTATGTACAGCAGATTATTGGTTATATGAAGCACAATAAGAACTTTGGAATTTGTCGAATAAAAATATGTAGTTAACATACTTAATCCATGCTCTTTGACTTTATCATAGTTGAAAGCTGTCCCAAAATTATAAGCCGTTCAGAATGGAGGGCACAGCAACCTAACTGTACATATCACCTTTCCACCCCTGTGACTTACGCAGTGATTCATCATACAGCAGGAAGTCCATGCAGTACTAGATTGTCATGCATTTCACAGGTGAAATCTATCCAGAAATATCACATGACACACAATCGCTGGTGTGACATTGGGTACAGGTGAGGTTCTCTTACAGTTATTTTTTATTGCTAATATGATATGATACTACTGGGTGGAATGAGTTACTGAGTGGTTTCTTATTGTTGTTGTTGTTGTGACAGCTTACATTTATGAGGCTGAATTATTTTTCTTTATGGTTAATATGGCACCTGGGACTTGGCAGATTATGATTATGGGTATGGAAAATACTAAAATCCAACTGATGATCTGTGATCCTTCCTGCAAAAATTGGTAAATCAAGTAATTTAATTTGGAACGTGACTATATCAAATACCTCACTGATATCCAAAAACAGAAGATTCATTTACTTTCCATTGCTCATTCTGATGAGAATATGATTTTTAATTTTTGTTAAAGCTGGATCTAGTCCATGTTGAAGGTGAAGGCCACATGTCCAGAAGACTGCCGTTTATTAGTGAACTACTTCCCATAACCTGTTGTCAAAGGGATAAGCATCTCTTTGGGTTTGTGCTTGATCTAGCACTGAAGTCACTTCTTTGAGCAATTATTATGAGTACTTCTTATCTTTCTAGATTCTTAGAACTAAGCATTCTTTGTTCGATCCATTAATGATTCAGATTATGAGATTCACTTCCAGGTTTATACAAAACTTGGACACATTCTTTTTGTACATTTAAATATAAGATTGCAGATAATATCCTGGTTGACTAGCTGAAGTTTAAAGAATATGTTGGAAGATTCTCTTCCCTACCTTCTGGCTGAGACCTATGGATAGTGGTAAGGGAGGTACTACGTAGTGCATCATTGTGCTGCAGCAACAAATAATATTCCATTTTGTTGTTCTATGGTTTTTTTGTTGTGTCTTTCGGCTTTTCCTGGTTAGGGGTCGCCACAGCGGAACTCCGGTCCGCTAATGATTGGTAGTTGATTTTTACATGCCGAGTTACCAGCCCTGATGCACAACCTTCAACGAAGGTACGCCCATTCACGCATGTCTCCATGCAGAAGACGCTCTAGCTGAGAGTCGAACCGGACAGCGTCTTACTGTGAGGTGACAACGCTACCGCAGCACCACAAAATTCATCAGCAAATACTGCTTTTCAGACTGTGAGGCAATAAGGGTGTTTCCTGCATTAAAATATAATTAATTTAGAAATACAAAGAGAAGTATATGTGAATTTCTGGATATGAACAGATTTCCCTTTCATGTTTGTTGTCCTGCAGTCAAAAGGAAGTTGTCTGTATAAATGAAATACTTGTATGTACCTTCTAGTATGTAAGTATGGTACCTTCCAATATGTATTTGACCTCTTCTTTATCTGCCTCATCTTCACCAGTACTTAAGACGGGAGGTTGCCTATTTGTAATATGTGACTTTGACCCACCTTTTTCTATAGGGAGCAACCTGGTTCAGGACTTTTGTAAAAGCTGTTATAAAGAAATTAAGTTTATCATTTGCACACCATAATGTATTAATGGGTATCTAATCTAGGGTTGAGATGAGCATTTTTAAGGATGAGATTTGCAACACTAATGGTATTACTTTCACATGCTGTATGGTAAGTTCCCCTTTGTGATATAGTTTGAAGAGTGGTTTCTCTCGGTTTAATTTCTCCAAGTCAATTGGGTTTCTAATACTATGAAGGGAATTAACCCCATTCCTAAGTCAAGTATGATTAAAGTTCATGACATTAGTATTGTTTCAGTCTTTGATGTGCTTTTCACAACAACCACAATGTGCCCAGAACTGACTCATTCTACAATTCATATGGAGTTACATGTATCTATAGCATATATAAATAAGGCTGTCAATTCTTTTTTATTAGACTCATTGCTTCTAATACTGTTGGAACTGTCTGGGTATCCTTCTTCTGCAATGCCCTCGTTTCTGCCCGCAAATCCTACTTTTTATTTTATAACTTTGTGTCTCTGTCTCTGTGTAAGACACTATAATCACTGGGTGTAGCAATGTCAGTGATTAATGCTACTTTTGTCTACTTTTCATGGACTACTTTATCTGGTTTTCTCTCATCTATTTTTGAACTGTTGGTCATGGGTGATCCCATGTGATACAAACTTCATCATTCTCTATAATGTTTTATAGTTCATGTTTCCAATGCTTCTCAGCTACAATATTTTAATGTTTGCACAATCCCCAATGCAACAATCTTGCCATATTATTATACCTTTCAGAATACAGCAATATAGCATTAGTGTCTCACATCTAGCCACAAGATGTGTGACTGTTTCCAGTTCTGTTTTATAGAACCTGCATTTGTCTGTTTCTCCCACATGTTCAATGGACTTTGTAAATAGTCCACTATCCTTTCATCTTTTGGTTTAAATTCACCTCTCTTTAACCATTCTTATGTCAGATCCTGATTGACTTGAGGTTGTTCTAGGAGCGTTCTGTACTTGCAAATATATTTATGCCTTTTCCACATTTCTGGCCTTCTCATCTGATCCTTCACCTTACATTCTTTCTTTTGCTTTTTGGCTCATTCAGTTGCTGCCTGATTTTTGTCTTCTTCTGGTTTGGTTTCCATTACAGCTTGAAACCAATATGTTTCTGCTAAACTAAGCAGGGAAGTCATCTTAGGCTTGTTCGCTTCATGTTTCAAAACTTTCACTATGTTTGGGTCTTGTGAGGTCAGCAGACATGTATGCAATCCTACAATTGCAGATCTATACATGTAAACAGTTTTGATGAGGCCCATACCTCCTTCAGAACGATGAATATAGAATCTAGGTATGCACTAGTTTTATATATCATTTAATAAGCATGAAACATTTTTCTTGTTTTCCCATCCTACCATTCCAGTACCTTTTGGGGCCAGTCACTCACCCCAAAACTGTAAGTTAGAACAGGAAATGCAAATTGTTTTATAGCTTGGACTTGGTTCCTAGATGTCAGTGCTGTTTTCAGTATTAATTTTAGCCTTCTAAGATATTCCTTACTGAGTTTTTGCACTAATTGTATTCCTTTTACATATTGTTTGGTCAGTTCCCCTTTGTGATATACTTTGGGGAGTGATCAGTGAGGGGAGTTAGAGTGGATATAAAAAGTTTACACACCCCTATTAAAATGCCAGGTTTTTATGATATAAAAAAATGAGACCACAATAAATCATTTAAAAAAATTTCCCACCTTTAATGTGACCTATAACCTGTACAATTCAACTGAAAAACAAACAAATCTGTTAGGGAAAAAAATTAAAAACATAGAATACGCTGGTTGCATTAGTGCGCACAGCCTTAAACTAATACTGTGTTTTGTGTGTGTGTGTGTGTGTGTGTGTGTGTGTGTGTGTGTGTGTGTGTGTGTGTGTGTGTGTGTGTGTGTGTGCACCCTTAAGCTAATACTTTGTTGAAGCACTTTTTGATTTAATTACAACATTCAGTCTTCTTGGGTACACACCTCCCATAAATTAAAGAGACTCTGATTAACGCCAAATAAATTTCAGCTGTCCTAGTAGGATTTTCCTGACATTTACTCAGTTGCCTGCTATAATAAAAGCCATGGTTTGCAGAGAGCTTACAAAGCATCAAAGAGATCTCATTATTGAAACGTATCAGTCAGGAGAAGGGTACAAAAAATGTCCACAGCTTTGGCTATACCATGGAACACAGTAAAGACAATCATTCAAAAGTGAAGAAAAATATGGGACAACAGTGATGTTGCAAAGAACTGGACGTCCCCCCAAAACTGATGAAAAGACAAAACAAAAACTGGTCAGGGAGGCTGCCAAGAGACCTACAGCAACACTTAAGGAGCTGCAGGAATTTCTGGCAAGTACTGGTTGTGTACTACATGTGACAACAATCTCCTGTATTCTCCATATGTCTGGACTATGGGGTAGGGCTGCAAGATAGAAGCCTTTTCTTACAAAGAAAAACATCCAGGCCCGATTAAAATTTGCAAAACAATACATCAAGTCTCCTAAAAGCATGTTGGAAAATGTGTTATAGTCTGATGAGACCAAGGTTGAACTTTTTGGCTACAATTCCAAAAGGTACATTTGGTGCAAAAACAACACTTTGCATCACCAAAAGAATACCATCCCCACGGTGAAGCATGGTGGTGGCTGTATCATGCTTTGCAGTTGCTTTTCTTCAGCTGGAACTGGGACTTTAGTCAACATGGAGAGAATTATGAACAGTTCCAAATACCAGTCACTTTTGGCCTAAAACCTTCAGGTGTCTGCTAGAAAGCTGAAGATGAAGAGGAATTTCACCTTTCAACACAACAATGACCCCAAGCAAACATCCAAATCAACAAAAGAATGGCTTCACCAGAAGAAAATTAAAGCTTTGGAATGGCCCAGACCTAAATAGAATAGAAAATCTGTCGGGTGACCTGAAGGGGGCTGTGCACAAGAGATGCCCTTGCAATCTGACAGATTTGGAGCACTTTTGCAAGGAAGAGTGGACAGATATTGCCAAGTCAAGATGTACCATGCTGCTAGACTCCTACCCAAGAAGACTGAATGTTGTAATTAAATAAAAAGGTGCTAAAACAAAGTATTAGTTTAAGGGTGTGCACACACAACAAAGTATTAGTTTAAGGGTGTGCACACTTATGCAACCAGCGTATTCTACATTTTTAATTTTTTATATTTTTTCCCCTAACAGATTTGTTTGTTTTTCAATTGAATTGTACAGGTTATAGGTCACATTAAAGGTGGGAAAAGTTTTAAAATTATTTATTGTGGTTTCATTTTTTTATATCCCAAAAACCTGGCATTTTAACAGGGGTGTGTAAACTTTTTATATCCACTGTAGATGTGATAACAAACAGTTTGGCATGGATTTAATTACTAAAGTTCACCTATTTCTGCTTTTCTTTGACTTCTTATTAATTATTGAGGGAAAGGATTTAATCCAAGGTAATGAACCACAATTCTGGTATTACTACCTGCCCGTTCTGCTTGATATTAAGTAATTGAAACATAAAGCCTTTCAAGAATGACATTTCAGTCCTAGCATTTTTTAGTCAAATGGAATGTTTAGGAAATGAACTATTTTGAGCTTTGGTTTGTGTTACACACAATCTAGTGTTCATTCTTTCGATCCTTCGTATTCCACTGGTACAAAAATAATTTCTCTCCCAGCATGCTATGGCAGTGTTTTTTGGCAATAAGTGGAGAGCTTTTGTCTTCACTGACATAGGTGGCCATCCCTCCATTTACTTGACCATCTCTATAATTATTTTTTGTATTCTAACTATTTTAATATCTCCTTCAAGGAGGTCACTAAACAGGAAAGCATAACATTTTAGTTTACCAACCTTCTGTTCTCTTTTTTCCTGGGCAGAGTTTTCATCAGCTGTGCTGATATACTGATTATAAAGGTTAATTTGTTGCTACATAATTATGTCAAACTGAAATCTAAACCAATGCACAGAATGATAATTACAGATTATATGGAAGCGAAACAGTCACTATGTAAAACTAACTGGACTGATGTGTTCAGTGAATAAACAGATGGAATGTGAAAAATTTTGAAAAAGAAATTGAGTGCAAAAAAAATGTTTAACATCAGGGTCTAGGTATACAACTTGGACA
The DNA here is from genome assembly GCF_019279795.1 of Protopterus annectens. Taxonomy (NCBI): domain Eukaryota; kingdom Metazoa; phylum Chordata; order Ceratodontiformes; family Protopteridae; genus Protopterus; species Protopterus annectens. The sequence continues at coordinate 24,204,679 of NC_056748.1, read as the reverse complement.
CTCTAAATTGACCCTAGGTGTGAGTGTGTGCATGTGTGTGCCTTCTGTGGAAGGTTGGGCGCCGGGCTGGCAACTCAACACTGTAAAACTCCACTGCCAATCATGAGCGGACAGGTGATCCGCTGTGGCGACCCCTAACCGGGAAAAGTCGAAAGAAAGAAGATCTAGGCATACAACTCCAAGGGGAAATATTTCCATAAGAACAAGATACCTGATTAAGGTGATAGACAAAAAAATATAAGAAATGGTAAAGAGGTTTAACTACAACTTTGAAAGCTGAAATAAACAACTTGGACAACAAATTAAGCATAGTGTGAGACAAGATCAAGAAAAATTTGAAGAAAATGTATATAAAGATATTGAGTATAATTGGAAACCTTTTATAGATATATAAGTTATGGAAGGAGTAGAGACATACAACTTGATAAACCATGTGCAGATTACAAAAAATTATTCTCAGACACACTAGATCATAGACATATCTACAAAATCTTATGCAAAACAGGTTGGCTCCACAAAGGGGGTGATAAATTGTCCTAGTGATATCCAGGTAACTTCAGATACTGGAATCAAATTAGATTATATTGAAAAAAGAACAATGCAAACTGGATCCAAACAAAGCACAGGGAGGAGATGGAATTAGTAATAATGTCCTGAGAACACTTCAGCAAGAACTTACAGTACCATTATATCTATTATTCGCTAGGTCATATAAATATGGGGAGATTCCTCAAGATTGGAGACATGCACTTATTAAACCCATCTTAGACCCTTAAGTCTACTTTCATGTTGGTGAAAAATAATGGAGAAGGTAATATTGGATAAGTTATTGTCAGAATTGGATAGGCTGGGACTTGAAGCCATATATCAGCATGCATATGTTGAAAACACATATATTACTACCTGTAACATGATGTTCTATCACAATATAATAACAGCTATGAATGAAAAATTGTGCTGTGATGTAATTTATATAGATTTAACTTCAGCATTTGATAAGGTCATGCAAAAAGTACTGATCAATAAATTAGAACAACTAGGCATTGATATACTCTTGATAAGATGGATAGCTGCATGGTGTACAAATAGGACATGGCAAGTATCATACAGCAAGCAGACAGGTGAAATCCTTGGTTACAGTCAGGGTGTCCGCAGGGCTCTGTCCTATTGTATCTTGTAGACCTATTTTTTTCATCTGAGGTGTTCTACAGTCTATATGCAGTTGACCTGAAAATGGGTAAACTGAATACATTTGTTACAGATAAGGCATGTCTGTAATAGAATTTGACTAATTTGACTATTTGGGCACAGGAGAATAATATGCTTATAAATACATCAAAAGCTAAGTATATGAGATTTGGAAGACATAAATTGATAGGTGAATATTTAATATTGTACTCACTGATTAAAACTGTAGACTCATTTAAAAACCTGGGTATATGGGTAGATCCAGCTATGAGTTTTTCTAATCATATCAACCAATTGGTTAATGATAGTTATAGAACTATAGGTTGTATAAAAATAATTATAAAGACTACGAAATCAGAAATGATGAAGTCATTGTTTGTTAGTTACATTCGACCCAAACTTGAGTATGGAATAACAGTATGGAAAACTTATAAAAAAACAGCAGAAATATACCAAGGGCATCCATGAATGAGAAAATTTAAATTATTATGAAAGACTAAAATATCTGAAGTTGTGCAGTGTATTATAGATATCTAAGAGGATATATATATATGCCGATGGCGCAGTGGTGCAGATGTAGCGTTGTCGCCTCACAGCAAGAGGTTCTCTGGTTCAATTCTCGGCTGGGGTGCCTTCTGTGTGGAGTCTGCATGTCCTCCCTGCATTCATGTGGGTTTCCTCCAGGTGCTCCGGTTTCCTCCCACATTACAAAGACATGCATCTGGAGCATTTCTCCCCAGGCCTCTGCTGAAAACTGGCTTCGTTCCAAGTCGGACTTTCCCGGTTAACAAATTTTATATAAAAAATCTTATTCAAGTATTTATTTATTTATTTATTTATTTTACATTTGTTAACTGGGGGTGTCTGACTGAGACGTAAAGGCCCTTTTTCAGCAGAGGCCCGGGAAGAAAAGCTCCACAAAGAAAAATTACAGACACATTTAGTTATCTAGACATGATCAGTATACACACAAATTACAAGAGACTTGTTTTTACAGTGGTATGCGGCACATAAACAGTTACAGTGGAGAGAACAAACAAAAACATATTAATTTTAAAAATAAAGGTAATTAATAGATTTGTGGTGTACAGCTGAAATTTGGAACATAAGTAGAATACATACATAGTACACAGGTACAGTACATACATTGTAGATTAGCCAGTGTTTGTGAGTAAGACTGAAAACTATTATCAAGTGCTCTAGATTTTGTATGTATATGTTATCCGCTTTCATTAGCCTGGGGAGCAATCATGGCATTACCAACTTTGCTTGAGATGTTGCCTGATGAGGTCTTTAAAGGAGGCTTTGGATGATGTGTTTTGAATGCTAGTAGGGACAGAGTTCCATTTTTTAGCCACTGAACTACTATATAGTGCATCTCCAAAGCTATTGTAGCTGTTGGTGACTTCTAGTAGTAGTTTGCTTGATGATCTAAGAGGCCTTTTGGATGAGTGATGTTGTACTAGGTTTTTGAGGGCAGGACACTTATTGGGGAAGTAATAGGTAGAATGACAGAGGCAGAGCTGATTGTAGGTTAGGAGGTTGGGCAGTTCAAGCCAGTGGAGCTGTCTGAAAGCAGTACAGTGATGAGTTCTATATGAGCAATTTGCAGCAAAGCGGGCAATTCTGTTATAGCAGGCTTCCATTTTGCTTAGTTCAGTTTTGTTGAGATTAGTCAGAATTATATATAGGGTATTAAGAGACAACTACCTCTGGGAATGTTTGGGATTATCAAAAAAGTTTTAGAGAATAAGCAAACAACCTATGTAGAAGATTCTATAGGAAAGAGAAGTGTACTAACTGGTTCTCTGATAGAGCAGCTGATGCATGCAACAGATTAACAAATTACATTAAAGTAAGTACTAGTTTAGATATTTTTCAGAACAGCCTGGACACTTATTATGGGAACAAGTGTTTTGGTACATTAATGCCCATGCTAGAAATATTTGTATGTATGTATGTATATCTCAGTGAGGCCACTATTGCTTTTCTATGAGTGCTCTGTGGAACGTTGCTTGTGCATGAGAAGCTATTAGAAATTCTGGAGATTTTTTCATTTTTTTTTCTCACCATCGGCATCAGACAAACTTCATCTATACAGTGGCCTGTCAGAAGAAAAAATTCAAACGAGTCACATCTGCCTCAGGTGATGAATTTTCCTTTATTAGCAGTTAACCAGATTACACAGCATGTTGGCCAAGATGTCCGGTCTGGACTGATCTGATCTCCTCTGATCTGATCTGATCTGATCAACTTGTTTACTGACATCAACTTTTATACTGCAAGCAAAACAACTTTTTGTTACATTTCTGACCGTTGACAGTTGGCTATGAAAAACATATAGGAAAAACATGTTTATCACAAATTACCTCAAACCCACAGTTAGTACAGAATGTTCAAGAAGTACAAAATGTTCAATTCAACAACGGTAGCTCAAATTTTCCAGGACACACAGCCTGCCCCAGTAAATTAACTCTTACTCGGCCGTGCGTCCTTATCCCAGGCTTCACTGAGCTATAACCAAATCTCTTTATTCTGAAATGCAGAAAACAGATATCATTCAGGTTCATAAGCAATGCTGCATTTGTTCACAGATGAGGCCCATCTTTGATAGGCATATCCCAACAAATAACATGTTCACTTTGCAAGAACAGGAAAAAGACAAATAACAGTATGTTTTTAAAACTTTTTCTCTTAACATTTCCCCCCGAAAACACTTTTATTTGTCTTTTATTTCAGCAATATATGGTAAAAACTAAGTTTTTCTTTGCATACATTACTTCATTGGCAAGACACATTTTTAAACTTCAAAAACATTTGCAAAGAGTCACATTTCAATGTATTCACTTTCACTAGTCTGTTGCAATTGCTGGTACATCGTCTTCGTAACAGCAGTATCAACCAGTCTTTGTAGAAGACCTCTGATACGGGGTATACAACAACAACCACATACCACCACGATTGCCAAGCGATTCCAACGGACACCAGGAAACTGCTGATGAGATGACACCATTTTCCAAACCACGCTTGTAGAAAATCTGTAAAGGGATTATTTACCCCAGAGTTCTCTGCCAATTCTTCGGATAACATCTCCAAACCTTTCAAAGCTCGAGTGATACTTCCATCAGGCGCAGTGTTGTTTGGAATATATGTACAACAGAAAGTCACAAACATCTTGCAAACTCCTCCTTCTTTGGCCAGGAGCATATCCAACGCAATTTGATTCTGCCATGCCACCTGCGAAGTGGCCTCCAGTTGTTCAGCAATTCCTTTCAATGCATCTTTGGTATAGTTCACAAAACGCTGCTGGTTATAGTAAATGTAGTTGATCCAGTCCACATTCTTATTAGGTTGAATCCAGACAAAGATGGATGTGAAACCAGCTGCTATTTGGTTTATTGCTTTGTATTCATCAGGTACGCCTCTTGGTATGCCAATGCTATCGATGTAGACACCGTTATCGAAAGATTGCTTCGGTGCCTCTCTTTTTCTCCTACTCAACCACTTCGGCTTTATTTCAAGTTCTCTTACGAAATTGCTTGCTGGAACTGGGAAAATGTAGAATGGCAGAATTAACTTTACAAGTGCACAAGTTCCCTTCCAGGGGAATTGTAAGCCTTGATCTGAGTTTGTTGTCTCCACATAACCACCATGCGTCTGCTAAACTATGAGTTTGGTTCTCCAGAAATGGATTCCCATTGCCATTTACAGTAACATTGCAATAGTTCTGTCCCATATTGCCATAATGTTTCCCTGTGCCATCTCTGGAAATACACATATACGAACCTGGATAGGAAATCGCTGCAGGCAGTTTCTCAACTTTGCTTATGACCGGAAAACGCTGAGTTTCATCTTTGCATTTATCTTCAGTTTTGTTGAAGAATAATTTCAACAGACACATTAGGTTACCTTCATCTTGCATCAATGGGACTGTTGCTAATTGCTGTTTACCTTCAGCGCAAGAAATACAGTTCTCACTATGTGCTTCTCGGGTACTATATCTAACCCAAGATAACCATTCATTATGGTGTACGAATCCCGTCTCGAGTAACAATTGTTCTTCTTTTGTGAAGGCAAAATCTGCTTTATTTGTAGCATTCTTAAGGCTTTGTACTTTAAGTTGGAGGGTCCCCAAAGGATCAGTTCTAGTTGCAAGAGACACTCCGATTCCATAAACTCCTGAATCACTTTCTTGTGGTGACACAATGGTTATAGTAACTACTCCGGTACCTTGGAAATGCCGATTTTTTATTCTTTGTTGCCTGCTTTTATCTTTCTCTGGTATCACTGCACCACTTGTTTCCCATCCATTCACATCTGTTGACCACCAAACACTTGACCAGGACGTACAGTCTCTATTGCACAAGTATTTTGCACGAGTCAAGAAATTATTATTGTTCCATTTAGAACAGTCCAAAATTCCTTCACAAAGTTTCACCTTAAACACAGTAGTAACACCTGTTTGCGCTTGCAGCACCACCATTCCTTTTTCTCTTACAACTGTTCCTTCTCGTATGGACATATTTACTTTTGCCACCAAAATCATCATCATGTGACAGTTCAAGTACCAGTTGAACATGGCCATCCTCCCTAAGGACTACCTCGCGCCGTTGGTTTCTTCACTGGGTTTGAGATGAACTAACCCCTATTGGGCTAATCCCCCTTTGTAGCCAGACTTTGCGCTCAGAGGTCCGGTGGAGTTTGACCAATATCAATGGCAGAAGGGAGAACCTTGAGTTTTTTACAGTGGGTGATATGAATCCACAAAGTCCTCTCAGCGATCTTTACAGCCGTAGGTGTCGAGATAAGTACTTGGTATGGGCCTTCCCACCTGGGGAATGACCAATTCTTTCTCTTCACAATTTGGATCCACACCCAGTCCCCGGGTGCCATGCTTAACAAGGTTTCATTTCTGGAATCTGCAAAGGAGTCATTGGTTACAAGAGATTTGACATTTAGCAGCTTCTTCATATAATCCGCCTGATCCTCACCCCCCTCACGTTCCGCTGGCAACAATTCTTGCCACTGCGGGATGTAATATGGTCTCCCAAACAAAAGTTTAAATGGTGTAAGTCCTTTGCAGGAAGGTGAGATTCGCATGTACAGGAGTGCCAACGGAAGGCACGCAGTCCATGGCCTATGTGTTTCTGCCATTAGTTTGCGGAGCTTACTCTTCAAGACTTTCCACCAGTCCAGCTGATTGGGGATGGTAAGCACAATGATTTTTGAGATCAATTTGAAACACTTGACCCAATTTCTGAACAATCTGGTTAACAAAATGAGACCCATTATCACTGTAAATGCATCTTGGTAGGCCAAATCGGGGAATTATTTCTGTAGTCAAGAGCTTTGCTACTGTTTATGCATTCAGATGCTTCACTGGAAAAGCTTCTACCCATTTAGAAAAAGCATCAATAATGACCAAACAGAACCCTTTTCCCTTTGAGGGTGTCAATTCAATAAAGTCCATACAGAGTGTGTGGAATGGATACAGAGGGGTAGGGAATGCCTGCTGAGACTTCTTAACTCCCCCCTGAGCATGATACTTTGCACATAATAAACAAGATAAACAGAATTGCTTTGCATAAGTTAAAAACCCTTTACACCAAAACACCTTAGACACTATTTGAATCATCGTCTGTACTCCTACATGGGCAGGTCCATGGCTAACCAATGCCGCATACCTAAAAAGGTTTGAGGGTAATACCATTTTGCCATCTGATGCCATATACAACCCACTCTGTTGAGTGATATCATATTTTACCCAACAACATTTTTCCTTCTGTGTCGTCAATGTTTGCATTACTTTTAGTGTCTCTAAGTCTAAGAGGTGTCCGGGCTCCAAATCATTTTCTTGGGCTGCCTTTTTGCAGCCATATCAGCAAGGGCATTTCCCCTGGAGACAGGATCTTTTCTGTTGGTATGTGCGGAACATTTACATATCGCTATCTGAAGTGGTAGTTGCACTGCATCTAACAACTGTAAAATTAAATCTCTGTGATTTATTGGTTTGCCTGTCGCAGCAGCCATTCCCCTATTCTTCCATAGTTGAGTGAAAACATGTACAGTGGAGAAAGCATATTGACTATCTGTATAAATTGTCACTTTTATACCCTCCCCTAAGGTACAAGCTCGAGTCAAAGCCACCAACTCAGCTGCCTGTGCAGAATAAATGTTTGACAATCCTTTTGCCTCCAAAACTTCAGTTTCTGTGGTGACAGCATACCCTACTAGTGTTTTTCCTGCAGTGTCTTTCTTTGCTGATCCGTCTACAAACAAAACGAGATCAGAATGTATCAACGGAATATCCGTTAAATCTGGTCTGGGAAGTACTTTGTCATGAATGCTCTCTAAACAAATGTGTGGAGTACCTTCTTCTGGAGTCAGCAAAAGTGTCGCCGGATTAAGAGTAGTACATCTTTCTATGGTCATATGAGGCTGTGTCAGCAGCACTGTCATACAAGACAAATGTCGACTAGGAGATAAAAAGGTTATCTTATCTTGCAAAAGTATAGTAGCTACTGAATGTGGAACCCACAATTGTAATGGGTGAAACAAAACTAATGATGCTGAGGCTTGTACTGCCATGGTGGCCGCCACCACAGCTTGAACACAATGCGGCAATGCCCTTGCAACAGGATCTAATCTGGAGGAGAAGAAAGCTATCTGCCTCTGTTTATCCCCATGTACTTGTACCAGAACCAAAGTCATATATCCTGCCTTACAATCAACCATTTGTACAAACGGCTTAGAATAGTTCGGGAAAACCCAAAACAGAGGATCCTGCTATCAATTGCTTAATTCTATTAAATGCCTGTATTGCCTTATTTGTCCACTGTATATTATTCTTAGCTGCCATGGGAGTGTCATAGATTAGTGCGGTCAATGGCCCTACTTCCTCAGCATAGTTAGGGATCCAACTTCTACAAAAATTAGTCACACCTAAAAAGGACATCATCTCCCGCTTAGTCATAGGCATAGGTGCCTCAAGAATTGCTTGTTTTCTTTTGTTCTCCAATTGTCTACCTGCCTGCGAAATTAAATAACCCAAGTACTTTACTTGTGCTTTCCACAATTGTAACTTTTCTTTATTTACCTTATGTCCTTGCTCAGCTAAAAAACTAAGAAGGGCAAGGGTATCCCTTCTACAACTTTCCTGCGTGGGTGAGGCCAACAAAATATCATCTACATACAACAGAACCTGGCTTCCCTCTGGGGGAACAAACTGAGCTAAATTCGCAGCCATTTCTTGTGCGAATATTGTCGGACTCTCACAATAACCCTGTGGCAATCTCTGGTGTAGGTGTATCTTTTACCTTGATAAGTGAATGCAAACCAAAATCTACTCTCCTTATGTAGTGGTATGGAGAAAAAAGCATTGCTTATATCTATGACAGAAAAATATCTGTGCTGAGGTAATAAAACATTAAGTAATGTATAGGGGTCAGGGACCACCGGTGCTCTTGGGATCACAGCCGAATTAACTGCTTGTAAATCCTGAACCAACCTCCATGACCCATCCGGTTTCTTTACAGGAAACAACGGAGTATTGCAGGGCGAATCTGGGCATTCAACAAGAATTCCTACCTGTTTTAGCTGCTCAATGACTGGCTTAATTCCTTCCTCTGCTTGTTTACTTAGCGGGTATTGGTGCTTACGAGGTCTAAAACCTGACTTTGGAGTTATACAAACTTCACCTGCTGTTTTCATCAGTCCTACATCCCCTTTACCTTTTGACCATAAATCTGCAGGTAAGGCACTTAACGCACTATCTTCCTCTTGAGTTAGGAGGATTTGTCATGCCCTTTCTGTTTTGTCATCCCTGAGGTGCACACTTGGTTGTGCCCAAGTCACTCAATTTAATCTTTGTACCTGGATCTGTTGATCCTTCAACTGACTTTCGGACATTGTGTCCCAATTTGTTACCTTTTTCGCCAAATCTACCCAATGTGTCCCCACCGCTTTAGTAACTGAAATATGTGGGCTATAACCTGAGCGATATAAAGAACTCATTTCCTTGGTCAAAGTACAGGTCACTACTGTATTACCTTGCTTATCCCAAAACATATCATTCAAAATTATCCTTGCACATTTGTGCCTAAAGAATTATTTTTCAAATTCTTTATCCGGACCAGGGGCCTGTCTGTAGTACATAGTACAATGTAAGTACGCCGCAACCTGCGGTGACCCGCTCCTAGATTTACTTAAAGCTAGGTTGATCAAATCTGTATCAACCCTCCCTGGCCCATTTGAAATCAAGTCCTGGCTATACCAGTAAAACAAGTCTTGTACTCCTTGTACCACCAAGCCATCCGCTAACCTTTTCGCCTCAATGCCTTTAGGTGTGGGAATTGCCGCTATTCCAAACAAATGCATCAAATCTCTTCCCAGCAAATTAATTGGACAAACTTTCGATATAATTACCCTACACCTAACAGTTTGGTTTGTTTGCGGATCTGTGAACAATAGAGGATGAGACAGTGGTTCCTTATAGATTTTCCCGTTTGCCGCTTTCACAAGGACAAACTCATCTGTTTCGCAGTTTGGGGGTAGAACTGCTGGACCCAAAAGTGTACACGATGCACCTGAATCACATAAAAACTCCACTTTCTGTCCCTCAACCAAAAACTCTATCATGGGTTTTTGATCTAGATGCATAGCAATACCCAAATGTGCCAGGTTTATGACTTCACAGTCACAATCCCGCCCTTCCTTAATTTCCTGGGTGCCCTGACATGCATAGCAGAGAGTGTCTGCCTCATCATCATCACAATCATTCTCGCTTTCTTCTTCTCTACAATAATCACAATAATGAATTTGGCGCCTTCCTTTACTATCATATAGTCATGCGGAGCCCTTGTTCGTAAGCTGTGAGGGATGTTGCCACTCTTAGCAGTCGGCAGCAAAGTGCCCACGTTTACCGCTTTTAAAACATTCTCCACATTTTAACCTCCCCTCATATTCCTCTGAATGTCCACCCTGTTTATACGACGTGTCCCATTTCGGGCCCCCACGTCTTTGTACGCCACCACGGCGCCCTTGCCCCCTTTGGTCCTGTACCAAAAATATACCACCATCATCCCCTACTGCTAACACTTGTACTTTCTTTTTCTTTTTTAAATTGAAATGTTGCTCAGCATGCCGTGCATATTCAAACAAAGGTTGCAGTCTACATGTTCTGATCAACCATATGCTTAGTTATAAAACTATTTATCGGAGCCTTACAACCTTTAAGAAAAGCGTTTTTCAATTACTGTTCGTACGGACTGCCAGTAGTCTGATCCTGTGGAATCATCATTCCACAATGGTTATTGAACACTTCTGTCAATCTTACAATATAGTGATCTACAGATTCATCATAATTTTGGATGCACTGATTTATTACTGTCCAATCTGCTCTTGGACGCCACTTATCAGAAATTCTCTTCAACAGATCAGTGACTCGCGTGTCTAACACCCCAGAATTATGCTTTAATGTAGTGCCGTCATCTGTCTTACATGTCCAGGTACCACAAACTAAGTGCCAATCTGGACCCAGGATTTGTCGCACTACTTGTTCTACTTCTAAACCATTTAGATGATAACATAAACGCATACCAACTATGTCCTCAGAAAACTTTTGAAAATTAACCTTGGGATGAGGAATACCATCCGTAGCTCGTTTTATATCCTCTCTAGCCCAGGGACAATAAACTAAAATAGTTGGCTCTTGTCCAACATCCCCTGCTTGTGGGTTTGCAACTTGTATTAAGGGAAGGGCTTCTGAGTGGTCAGAAAGTTTAATAGCCCAATGTCCTTGCCCTGCTGGTCCCGACCTTAACTGCATAGGTTGGTCTACCTGTTGCAAAGCAACCTTGAGTACTACGGGAATTTGCGGGTAAATTGGAGGGGTCACAACATTTCCTTGAGCAGCCAATAACCCACCCTGCTGTACAGATCCCACATCTTCAGACTGATATTGAGGAGGTTCCGCCGGTACAGCAGCAGCAATTTCCCCATACGGTGGGGCAGTTGCCTGCCTTTGTACCGCACAAACTGTATGCTCATCCTCCTTATCTAAAAATAAAGCTACTTTTCCACTTGGCACCAGTGATCCCTTTTGATTTATTTTTTCTTTTTCCTGGCACTGTTTTTCTTTTATAGCTCGTTTATTTGCCTCTTCTAACCATTTTGGGCTTGGGGAAATCCCAATTGTCTTTGTTTTTTAGTTCTAGTTCCCGCATCTCTTTTCAAATCTCTAACCAATTTTGCACAGGCATTCTTATTCAGTGTACCATCAAAATCATATCTCGACTTCCACTTTTTCAAAAATTTAACATTATTTTTGTTTAAACTTTTCATATACTTAGCATCAACATTTAAACAGGCATCACTCTCACACTTGCAGCAACTCAAACCCATGTTTCCCCTAGATTTCTTATTTTACCTTTCCCTTTTTTTTTTTTTTTCTCTCTCTCAGGTATTTAGGACTGTATCAAAATTATTTTTACAGGGCTTATTATAAAATGGGACTATCTTAACGGGTGACCCTAACAAAATAATCTTAACAAGTAATCCTACCCATCCTTAACTAAAAATAAAACCTTGTCTACAAGATTAAATTAAATTAAAAGAAATTTATTTTTCATCCTACCTGAACCAGATGAGACTCCATTTCCCCTTTTCATTCAGAAACCATCCCTCAGATAGGGATCAGAGAGCGGCCGGCCTCCTTTCAATGACAAATCAGTAGGAGGGCTTTCAGTCGAGGGAATCTTAAGATGAGAAACCCTCACCTGCACAGGTTTTTCGGTCTCTCTGTCGGTCTGATCCGTATCTTCGTAGAGGTTTCCGGTCCGAAGGACCAAAATGTCAGAAGAAAAAATTCAAACGAGTCACATCTGCCTCAGGTGATGAATTTTCCTTTATTAGCAGTTAACCAGATTATACAGCATGTTGGCCAAGATGTCCGGTCTGGACTGATCTGATCTCCTCTGATCTGATCTGATCTGATCAACTTGTTTACTGACATCAACTTTTATACTGCAAGCAAAACAACTTTTTGTTACATTTCTGACCGTTGACAGTTGGCTATGAAAAACATATAGGAAAAACATGTTTATCACAAATTACCTCAAACCCACAGTTAGTACAGAATGTTCAAGAAGTACAAAATGTTAAATTCAACAACGGTAGCTCAAATTTTCCAGGACACACAGCCTGCCCCATTAAATTAACTCTTACTCGGCTGTGCGTCCTTATCCCAGGCTTCACTGAGCTATAACCAAATCTCTTTATTCTGAAATGCAGAAAACAGATATCATTCAGGTTCATAAGCAATGTTGCATTTGTTCACAGATGAGGCCCAACAAATAACAAGGCATATCCCAACAAATAACATGTTCACTTTGCAAGAACAGGAAAAAGACAAATAACAGTATGTTTTTAAAACTTTTTCTCTTAGCATGGCCCACACTATTTTACCATTTATTATTTATTTAAAAAATCTTCAAATACAACTGAAATAAGTTGAAGTGTAATAGTGGTACATAATTAAGTGTTCTAATTACACAGTGAGGTTACTTTTGTTATTTTATACTCCATTTTGTAAAAATGGATAAGAGGGAGTCTAAACTAAAACACAGCAAGAAGGGGAGTCTGACAAAGTTAGTGAATGAAAATCATCAAAGGAAGCAACCAAATAACAATGTAAGAAAAGTAAATCCTCCATTTCCAGTTCTACTACTGAGGAGGATCCTTCTATTCAAACTACTCCAAAACAAGGCTATCAAGTCATTGTCAAAAGACCTAGGTACAGTAAAAGGACAAGAGCTTAGCAGCACCATTGTTGCTATCTGTGATTGTGTTACTTCTTGTAATCATATCAGATCTATGGAGTTCAATCATGGATACGCTTAGAACATCAATTGTACTTAAGTGTTCGAAACCCACCATTGTTCAAACAACTCCAGACCCATTTATCATACAACCCTCCTCTCACTGTAAAACCTTTACTAGAAAATATTTTAATTTAGTATAAAATATAGTGAAAACAAGCACCTGTGTCTCACCTTTCCTCTAACTGATGTGAATCTTCATAAGTACCTGAAAAGGTTCAAGACGGTAAAAAAAAAAAACAGGAATAGCAGTCCTTCATCTGACTCTTTCAATGAAGAGGAGATGTTTTACATGACCTAAATAAATTTTTCCTTCTGTCCAGAATCTGATAATAAAATATTTTCTCACAATCTCCATGTTCAAATCCAGAATATGTCTGCTTGTAGAGACATTGAATATCATGGGTGCATTTTCAGATGGCTTACAGGAGATCACTCAAATTGCAGAAGCACTCAGAACAATTAAAAATGGACATCCCCAACATCTTATGGTACGTTCCGATATGTTTTAAAAGCTAATAATCACTTTCCAGTTCTCAAGCACTGGCAATGCAAAGGAACACAAAATGCATACATCTCCTTTGGACAGAAATATATAAATTACTCATTAGACAGGTCCTGCTACTACTAACTCTGTCAATCTCTAATTGAAATGCTAAGGCTACTCATCCTGCAATTTTTTTCATTTGATAAAGAACCAAGGTTACCAGATAAATATGGTAAAATTGTATACATCTACAACTTTAGTTGTTAGAGAATTTAACTACTTATATATGATTTCAAATGAAAATTCTTTTTGAGGCCGGATTTGGAAAAATGTACAATCTCTAGAAAGTACTAATGGTGATGATAGGGTCTGCAGCCACATCTGAAAGAAGAAGAGAAATAATAAAGAAAGTAGAGTGCTAGAACAAACTTATCACCATAACAGTTCCAACAGATATAGATAATGCACAAGTGCACAGATTTCGTGCAAATTGTAGGCCACAAAGAGTTCCCCCATCCACTCTTTGTCTTTGCAATATGATTTCACTTGAAATTACATCTGAAATGATAACCTCTGTCTTCAGTAATGTCAGAAACTCTAGTTCAGTGTGCCCAGATGTGATATCAGGAATCCTCATTTCTGATATCAGAAACAGTCTAACTTAACCCCTTATCAGCATGTTTGATAAAGTATTAAAATAGCTGTATCCCTATATGGAAGTAGACTATTATAGTCCCAGTCCATAAAGAAGACCCTCCCTTCCTTACATAGACTCTGTGAGTTACAAACCAATTACTTTCCAAAACATGTTGTGCAAAGTGATGGAAAGAATCATCATGAACTTATCCAGACAAGCAGGGGAAACTTTTTCTCCATTACTGAACCCAGTATAGACTTGTCAAAGAAAAATCTTGTATAATTAACACATACATTTTTTGAGAGAGTACCCAGTACTATGGATGAAGGATTATCTGTCCACTATTTGGCTAAACATTTAACATTTTACCCAATGGCAGAATTATACATAAACTCTTGGATCTAAAAGCAAATGAATTCTCAATAGCTTGGGTCCAATATTGGTTATTATGGCTAGGCAGCTCCTGTCTTTACCATGTTCCATTACCAGTGGAGTCCCTCATTTGTCTGTCCTGGGACTGGTCCATTTTAGCATCCTTTTCTCAGATATCAGAAAAGACACTTAAAGCTGATAAAAACAACAGAAGACTTTGGAGGCCTTGTAGATTAGGAGTTTTCATTTAATATCCATATAGCTGCCACTGTCCACAAAACATAGGGAGTTGTCCACCTGATCGTCTCTCTCTTTCTCTTTTTTCTGAATATTATCGCTTCCTTAGAGGATATCTACATCTGACATGAACAGCACCAAAGAACTCATTGTTATTTGAAACTCTTTGTTCAGAAAACCCCTCTGGTGACATGAACACAAGAGAACATTTGGCCTTAATAAAACAATTAAATTTCCACAAAATGTGACAACTTCAAATATCAAGGACTCTCATGCCTTTAGAATAAACTTCCCCTGTGAATTAAACTCAACTCATCAAGTCATACCTTCATGAAGGAAATGTATGAATATATGGGCGTCCATAGGTTTCAGCATAGGTTTTGAGGCATCATGTTTGTTGATTGCCAATAGGCACTAAGTTGTACAGTAAACCTATGAACATATAATGTTACTAGCAATCAATAAAATTGGAGTTCATACTCTGAAGATTGTTTGAGGTTTCATAAAGGACATCTATGTCTTGAGAATGCCTGTACACCTTAGAACACAGTCTTACACTCAAGATAATCAAGAGTAATGAATACATCAGTGACACAGGATTTATTATTTGGACAGAATACCAGGCAACTCCTGCATCAGTGTAGTGTGTCAATTTATCTTTAAGATTTCCCTCTGCAGTAAGCATAACTTGAATACTTTTGTCCTGTGCATTCTTATGTGGTGCTTCAAAACATCTTGGCTGCTTATTATCAGAGGCCCATGCTCTTTGTGAAATGTATCACTTACTACTCATATTCACACTCAAGTAGCTACCACCTAAAAGACAATATATACTCTATGAGTATATTAAATCTATATACTTCAGCACATCACAAAAATATTTTGCTGCACCTCAGGTTGGCCACAGTGAATTAACAGACATAAGAAAATTGCAGGATTCCTCAAATGTCAACTGGTATTGTTAGTTTTCAAGTATATGGTGCATCTTACTTTGTGAGGACCTGCACAATGAATCTTAAGCTTAGGTAGAATCCCCCAGGCAGTAACCAAAATACTCAAACGGTGAAAGGAACCTATATGACAAAGGAAAGACTTCAGGATAAAATATTCAGGAGATCTGTTTTCTCTAAGTATGTTCTGGTATTGGACTGGAGGTGCTGGTTGCACATGAAGGCCTCTAAAGATGGACAGCTGAACAAGATGTCAATTCCTGTCATGGACACATCTTGAAACAAGTGGCCACACCCTAGTGGAATGCACTGGTGAAAGGTCAGTTAGCTTTCTTTTGGCAAAAGGTAAATCAGTAATAAACTTACCTTGATAGTACATTTTAGCTAAGGAGTATGCTGAATTTCCAGAAGAAAGGTAGACAGACTTTTGCTTGGGTACTTATGATCTTGGAAATGATGAAACATTTACATACATTTATGAACATCCTTGGGATCTATGAATCAATGTAATAAGATGAAGTGCATGGTAATTTTTTTGTTTCTCATGTATAGATCCAAGTTGCACTTGAATATCGATAGGAATGAACTTTGTTTTATGCGGATGGGGAGTCTGTTCCAGAGCAGCAGTATCCTCTGCAAGATATACCTGTCCCTCCAAACTATTCTGTTGATGTCGCAGAAGAGGTTTATATCCCTAGACCCAGTATGTCTGACATCATTTGACTTGCTGATGTACAGTAAATCAATCGTATTGGGTCAGAGGATGCCTTGCATGTCAGACATAAGTCACTTCTTAGCAGTTTCTAAGATACCAAGTACAGTGACAGGGCTTTGAGATGGCCCATGCAGGATATGTTGTTTAGGGCTTGTATCCTTTTATTAAGGTATCTCAGTTGGTGTTCCAGTTGTTGCATGTGTCTGGACAGATACATGGCAAAGAAAGTATTATATTCAAAAATTACCCTAATGAGAGCTGAGTTAAGGGGAACAATGACATCCCTAGATCTACTAACCAAAGCTAAAACCCAACAAGGGCACAAACTAATAATGAAAATAAAATAAAAAACGGTGCGAACTTAAAAAAACGCTTTATTACCACTGGAATAATGGATTCTCTCAATAAACTAAGTGCTTTCACCAATCACTTTGGCTTCATCAGAGTTAATGAGAGCAAACC
The DNA here is from genome assembly GCF_019279795.1 of Protopterus annectens. Taxonomy (NCBI): domain Eukaryota; kingdom Metazoa; phylum Chordata; order Ceratodontiformes; family Protopteridae; genus Protopterus; species Protopterus annectens. The sequence goes on along the minus strand of NC_056748.1, from coordinate 24,187,755 downwards.
ACAACACCAAATAAATACACATTTGAATTCACTTTCAACCAATCACTTTGTCCCACCATCAGGTTCCCTATTTAAATAATTCATGAATAATTCATAAGTGACATAATTTCATACATACATATACCCCTCCCTAAAATATTTAAATAAACATTTATCTAAATAACTTATTTTCATACAGATATAGATATAAAATACATAAACATATAAAACATTTAAAAATTCAAAAAACAATACATAGTAATATCTAAACTTTTATATATTACCCTATATTTAGATAATCCTTTATTAGTCTATGGCACAATCCCTAAATTCTTTCCGCTCTTTGTTTTAAAATAGGCATAATGGATATGTTATCGTTAAGCCTGGGAGGCAGTGGCATTTAATCTAACCTGCCAAATATATTCCTTTCCTTCCACCCTCAATCTATCATTACCACCTCTATCACTAGACTAATTTTATCTATCACAAAAAAGATGAATTTTTTAAAATACGGACAAACCTTACTATGAGAATAAAGGGCATTATGTTCATCCTTCTTCTTAATTGCTATATGTTCTGATATTCCATCCTTTAATTTTCTGTTTTGCCCACGTAGAAGCCTGAACATCCTATACATGTTGCGATGTATACCACCATTGCTGTATTACAACGGCATCTACCTGGGAAAGCTATTGTCCTCTCATATCTTTGGACAAAAACATAAGGCCCATCTTTAATAAATTTATAATTCCTACACACCTCACATTTATAGATCAGTGATCTTTGTTTTTGTTTCTTTGGTCTTTCTAAAATATTTTTTATGTTTTTGCCTTTCCCTCTACTAAAAACTACTTTAGGGGTCATACCTAACTTTTTTTTATTTTCATCAGAGAAACTTAAAAGCCATGTTCTATTAATTACTTCTATTATGTCAGGCGCTTGATAATTATATCTCAGTATAAGCACCTCACTCTCTGACATCTGTTTTCTCTCCTGTACTTTAAAATCTTGTCCCCAAAGAATAGGTGGAAACTTTGTATTCCTTTTACTTAATATCTCATCATGTATTCTGAAGAACAATTTCAGAGGGTAACTCCTCTCCAGGAACATCCCTATTAACTTATACATTTCATCTTGGTATATGTTATTATCACTCGCCAATCGAGACAGTCTAACCATCTGCCCTTTCACTACACTTTTTCTCTGATAGAAAGGGTGGCAACTGTCAAAATGTAAAAGGGAATTACCATATGTCTCTTTCCTATATATATTGCTCTGTAATCCCACCTCTGTTTTTCAAATTTTTATATCCCAAAAATTCACCATATTTGCGTGCCAATGACTTGTAAACCTAAAGAAGGGGATAGTGTGATTCAAATACTCCACAAACATATTAGCATCATTTTCACTTCCTTTCTAAAGGATAAGAATATCATCCAAAAATCTGTTATATAATTTAATTTTATCTTTATACATAGACTGAAAGATGAACAATTTTTCACAATATTGTATAACACCAGATTAGCAAACCCTGGAGCACATCTGGTCCCCATGGCAACACCAGACATCTGATGGAACAATTCACCCTCAAATGAGATATAATTATTCTTCAATACAATTTCCATCAGGTCCACTAAAACATTAATTTTTGTCATGTTTAACCTCTTACTTTTCTATAAGCTTTCCCTAAAGTAAGTCAACCCCTCTGCATGTGGAATAGTAGTATACACATTTTCTACATCAATGGTTAAAAATGAAAATTCCTCATTAATATTAACCTTTCTCAACCGTTCTAAACAGTGCCATGAGTCCCTAAGGATATGTGCTATGTCTTTTATTACATCCTTGATTCCCAAGTCCACATATGCAGCAAGGGGTTCAGTCTTTGAACCTCCTGCTACAACAGTTGGTCTAAAAGGAGGGTTATAAATATTTTTGTGGATCTTGGGGATACCAAAGATAACCGGGATTCTTGGATAGCCCACTTTAAAAAATTAAACTCAGTCTCATCTATCGCCCCCCTGGAAAAGAGCTTCCATTAAGTATAAAAAAAGTTATTATAAGCAATATATATATCTCATTCCTTGATATATTTTGATATACATTGCTATCATTTAGTAATTGCTTGTCATAACCATTACCACTTAATTTTAAAACATTTCTCATTTCATTGGCACAATTTTTTTTCAAAAATAATAACCTCATTATTACTTGGGGGTAAAAATATACTTTTCCTAGTAAGAATTCCTTGTGGGGCTGCAGGCATTTCATTTTTATCAGAAAAATATAATTTCAAATTCAACTTTCTTGTAAACAGTTTTAAACTAGTGAATAAATCCACAACATCCAATTTAAATTAAGGGACAAAAGAAATACCTTTACTCAACACTTTATGATGTGTTTCATTAATAACAACTGCAGAAAAGTTGTAAATGGTAAAACCATTTTTCATTACAATGTCACATTGCATTACATCATAATTATCATAATCACCACCAGATAGTTCCCCATTCACATTTTCAAGATTTTCACAGTTACCAAAATCACATACATAATGGTCTGAAAGACCTAACTAGTCCAACTGACCCTCGTAATTAAAACATACATGAACTGTACCATCTTCACATATCTCTGAGGTATTAATCAATATCTCCTGTTCCTTTTCCATTGTTGGTCCCTGTTGTATTGTCCATGGAGCTGTTGGTAAGTCCCATAATATTGATTTTTGTTCGTTCCTGTTCATAAGTCTCTCAGACCTCCTTAACTGTTGTGGAGCATTTAAAAAATGGCCGTTGTTATTTTCCGATCTATTATTAGTATCATATCCTTGTTCAGTTGATGGGGCTCGTTCCCCTTCATTATTAGCGGTTTCAGTAGCATTACTAAATGTCCCACCAGCAGGCTAGGCCCTTTTGTTTTTATAGTCATTCACATCACTGGTCAATTTCTTAGATTTAACCTCTGCATTTTTCTTAACAAATTCTTCTATATTACTGATCACTTTCCGGTAACTATTCACATACTAAACAAACAATAAGTCATTACAATTGCTTGATTCATTGTAATTAGTTCTTTTTCCAACATTTTTAACTTACTTGAGTTATTTTTGATGATAATGTCCGTCATAGTATAGCCCGTTTTGTTGAATAAATCAATTAACTCATAGTACACTGTACTTCCCCCTTCTATACCCATTGGCAGCTTCCACAGTCTCAAGCCCTTCGGTACTTGTTGTAGTTCTAACGATTTGCTTAAAAAAGCATTATCAAGTTGTAGTGCTCTGTATTCCTTACATGTCGCTTCAAAATTAAAAATTTGTTTCTTCAACACTGGCCTTTCGGTTCTCTCCTCGTTCAAGTCCGAGAACCCCAAAGCAGGTGGGCATAGCCAGGAACTGATGTCATCCGTCACGTTTTGGCTCCGGGAAGACCCCATTGTAAATGTTTGAGCCTCTCCTGGAATGGGCAAGTGTAGAGTAAAAAGTTCCACCTGGGTACTCGTCAACGTAGTAGCTAAACCATTATCCATTCCATCTTTAGTTAGCAGAGATGTGAGTCTGTGCACAGATGTTGTCAACTCAGAAATAGCTGACTCCATCATGAATAAAACAAAATCCAGCCGTAACTAGCAGAATAAAAAGCCACACAATTGAAAACTCCACCAACCAAAACTAAAACCCAACAAGGGCACAAACTAAATCTAGATCTAGACACAGTCCTTTTATTTATAAGCTGTGCAATACAGAAGGACATCCTGACAGCAATAGACTCATTTTGATCAAAAATTAATGTCACTGTCCACATAAGTTCTCAAATCTCAAACAACCGGGTGCATTCTTAGTGGTGTATTGTCAATGTGGTAGTTCCCTGGGGTAAATGACTTCCCAAAGGATACAGTAATGCATTATTTGTCATTTAGTTTCAGTCCATGATTTTGACACCAGTTATTTATTTGGGACAAATTTTCCTGCACGATGACTAGGTCATTTGGGGATTTAATAACTGCTCCTAGCTTGCAGTCATCTGCAAACTTAGTCAGCCAGAACCCTATGGTAATGGCTTTTACTTAGGGAAAGTAGATTCCAAACAGGAGAGGTCTCAGCACACAACCCTAGGGGACTCTACTGGTGACCTGTCTCTTTGTGAAAGTAACATCCCCTGTTTTGATTTCCTGCATCCTATATCAGAGTGAATTGGTAATCCAGTGGGTGACAAAGGGATTTAATCCCAGTTTATTCAGCTTTTCTGCTATGTCTGAGTGGGGAATTGTGTCAAAAACTTTGGCTAAGTCGACCTATGTGGTGTGTAGTGTTTTGCCTTCATCCATTGCTTTGTTGACCTTTTCAAAAAATAAACCAGGATGAGTAGGCATGAACTTCCCTTGGTGAATCCAAACTGAGATGGGTCCAGTGTTTGGAAGTCCCCTACATCCTGATTAGTTCCATGATAATTCTTTCCAAGGTTTTGCATATAAGGCTGGTCCAATTTATGGGTCTGTAATAACCTGGGTCTGTGGAAGGTCATTTATGCAGGAGGATGACTGTGGCTATTCTCCATTCACTTGGTACAAAACCTGTATAAAGGCTGAGATTGGACAGGGTTGTTAGGGTTGTCCCTAAACAACACTTCCTATGACTTTAGATGCATCCAGGGATATTGTCAGGAGCAATCAATGCTGTATTTTTAGCCTTTGATAACACTTTTAGGAAGGACTTGGTCTGGAGGTGAGCCAGTTTCAGGTATATCTTGAGGGACAGTATATATATATATATATATATATATATATATATATATATATATATATATATATATATGAATATATACGATTTGTATTACATCTTACAGAGCATTGCTCCCCAGGCCTCCACTGAAAATCAGAATTATGCCCATTGAGACTTTCCTGGTAATCAAATGTCAAACAAATAAACAAATAAATAAATAAATAAATAAATAAATAAATAAATGACAACTGCTTGTTCCAGATGGGTTCCACAATCTGCCAGAAATGTGTCCAAAGTTAAGCACTGCGTTTCAGTGGGAAAAGCTCAGTGTTGAATGTTTCGCCAATACTAAAGCGATGTGCAGCATTGGAAGCAGGTATGATTTGTCCAGTTTTATGGTAATAAGCTGCTGGAAAACTCAGACTGCTGTCACCTAGGAAGAGCCATTAACAATTAGCTATCCAAATAAAGGAACACTGACATCTTGCTGAGTAACTGCACTTTCCTAACACCCTAGTAAAAATATGAAGTGGAAGAAAGTTTAAAAGAAATATTTTGTGATGAAAATACTGACTGCATACAGCAAAAACGCAGAAATCTCACGAGACTTCTGTGTCTTCACATGCTACTAAGTACATAGTATGTTTATTGATACCACATAGAATCACACTGGGAGGAAGGACATTAGAAACTGGACTGTGATCAGTTGCAAGTAGGTTACTATGAAGCCTGAAATTACAGAGGTAGCTAACAGGACGAAGCTCCCATGATGTCCTGTGGACTAGGAAGAACTGTAAACACAATCTTATTCCACAGTCTTACAGTAAGACAGTTTCTGCCACCACAATGATGAAAACAGACTGAGACATTGCAAGTATGTCATTTGAGGGTACTTTGTAACCACAAAGTAATCGACAGAACTAAAGGACTAGCTTCAGGATATGTCCCTTCTTGAGCATGTCCAGACCCTTTCTGCCCCATAGAACAGTTCATAAAACAGTCTCAAATTTGAAAAATCAGCCCACATTTGGGCAGCCCTTAGGGGATATTCTGGACAGGTGCATGACCAGCTCAGACAAAGACCTCTTAGAAGGTTTGGCTATGTCTCAAGAGAGGAAGTGAATCCTAGTGTTTCTCTTGCCACTCTTGGTGTCTTCTTTTATCCAGTGAAAGAAAGTAGAAGGCTTATTTGTAGGAGATGCAGCTATGTCTTCTGCAGTGGTACAGGAATTATTCCTACTGTGGGTCCTCAATGGTTCCTCAATGATCCTTTTAATAGCAATCACAAAGAGGTCATCAACTTGAAATAGGGCATTCAAATTTTCTGGAAGAACTACTATTGAAAGAAGGAGATGCTATAACAGTCTGCTGTCTGAAATTATTCATTGTTTCTTCATCTACAGATTCAAATATCATAGCACAGTACTAGCACAGTACTAACACAGTACTAGCACAGTACTAACAGTACTAACACAGTACTAGCACAGTACTAACACAGTACTAACACAGTACTAGCACAGTACTAACAGTACTAACACAGTACTAGCACAGTACTAACACAGTACTAGCATAGTACTAACAGTACTAACACAGTACTAACACAGTACTAGCACAGTACTAACACAGTACTAGCACAGTACTAACAGTACTAACACAGTACTAGCACAGTACTAACACAGTACTAACAGTACTAACACAGTACTAGCACAGTACTAACACAGTACTAAGATGTCAATGAGTTAAGAAGTTTGTCTCAGTAGAATGAGATGAGAGGACAATATTTTCAAGGCCTGATCTGTAGGAAAGATCAATAAAATGGGCATTTCATCAGATAGTTTAAAACATCTAGGGCCTACTGTATCTAAAATATGGCTTATTTTACCAGATCAATGTACAAACTTGTAAAACTTGTCTGAGGAAAGAGTAGACAAATACATGTTGAGCCAAGGATCTGATGTAAGTGTTTGTATTAGGATGTCTATCTGGCAAGAAGTTTCACTGTATAGGGGAAAATTGTAAGTAGTTAGCTTCACTGGTAACCGATGGTCCAAATTCTGGACAGTTTCATGCTACAAAGACAGCACTGTTAATAACAGACTTTAACTAGAATGGCAGATTACATATCCTGGATACATATCCTGGATTCCATCCCTGTCAATCCAAGACAGGCATTATATTTCTTCTGACTGAAAATAAAAAGGGCAGAGGGCCATTCTGGTGTAGATTTCATGAACCAGAAATCCTAAGAATAACAGCAAATAGAAAAAGAACTTTCATCCCTTCGTACATCTTCAAGATGAGAGTATAGATCTTCAAATTCTGCTATTATAGAAAAGTCCAAAAGGGAGGAAGAACAATTCCTTTGTTCTCACATTCTGGCCCATAATATGTGATCTGTTGGAGGTGTGGAAGTGACCAATATATGTTCAGCTGACATCAGGACAGATGTTAAGTTGACACATGATGGGATGGTATATAATAAAGATGTTTTGATATTAACAAAGGTTTGCATCAGGTTTGGCTGTAGCATTAACTGCTATATCTGTTGAAAAGTGTCATTTTGCATTCTTAGCTAACTGCTCCCATAGTTTGGATTAATTACTGATGTCTAGTGGTAGGAAAAGAAGATTTGAAGGGTTAATAGTCATGTAACTAAAGGCTTACAAGGCCCATTTTACCATCGCCAGAGTGTGAATAACCATTCAGTTGGAGGCAAAGCAATCTGATTCCTCATCACAAAAACTGAAGTGGATATTTGCATTGGGAGTAGAGGGACTCATGTTATACTTACATGTATAACTTCAAAAGGCCTAGTAAATGAAATGAAAATATAGCTCAGCTCCAGGCCTTGCTTCCAAAAGGGGTGCACCTGGGAGGCACCCCTCTGTTTAGCCTCATATGTATCTAGAGATAAGACTGGTAAACATGGTCTTGCATCTTGCAATGATATTTTGGCTAGTCATGGTTGGTACAAGCAATGTTATTATATGATAACAATAGTAGCACACTGCTAACAGACAATCTTTTTTTTTTTTTCAATTCACACAAGTTAGCAACTACTGAAAAAGAACTACAAATGTCCTCCATTTCTTGTCCCATAGTATAAAGTGTTTACCTGGATTTCTTCACTTTCTTTATCCAGTATGGCTGTGGTTCAAAAACATTCAAATCTCTGCCTCTATTATGACCAGGCAAGTGACTTTGTGACTCTGAATGGTTCTGGTGTGTTGCACTAAGTTATTTTTGGTAAATCTTAAGTTGTTTCAGGCTAATCAGTGAAACAACTTTATATAGATGTAAAACAGCCATTTCTGTACAAAGTGTTCTATTCTGAGATCCCTGGTGTTTATTTGACTTTGTTTTCTGGACTGCATGACATTTTTCAGTTGTTTTACATGAAAGAGGTCCCGTTTCTGACACCATGTCATAATGTGCACTGTTGGTTATTCAACCATCTTGTTCACAGTTGCTAATAACAGCACTAGATTCCAGCATTCGAAGTATAACAGCAATGTTAACTTGCAAAATGACAGCATAGCAGACAGGTAGATAATACGGTCATTGGTTCATAGGTGTTTACTAGGCTAACAAGGGCATTTTTAAGCCTAGCCATGCATCCCGAATCTCTGAGAAGTTCTGCTACCCTTGATAAGTGTAAACATGGGCCTGGGAGATGAACCATTTACAGGTTACCTGTTTGCATTAGAGACATAGGAGCCAAACCAGGGATGAACGTCCGGTTTCTCATCGAATTGTCCAAGCTGCACTTGAAATGGGTTAGGGAGGAACTCTGCTTCACATGGATGGGGACCCTGTTCCATAGATGAGGTAGTTTCTGGAATACATACCTATCTCTCCAGCAGGTCCTATTTATCTCACTTCTCCAGCTGTACAACTGGAACACCACAGTTGATGCATTATGGGATTAGGCAGTTCTTAAAGTCACAGAGTTGTGTTACATATTCATATATATCATGGTAAAAGCCATACACTCTTTTTATTATCTCAGATGGTAAGCCTAAAATTGTGTTAATTTGTTGCATAATCCATAGAAAATGACATTGCCAGATTCAGTTTGCTGTTGTAACTGTTGCCTGGAGTGGGACTTCACTGAAAGAATGGTGCAAATAAAAATGGCAGCGCACGTGTGTTATGTATTTCCATACTATTCATTTGTTCATATGAAATATTTAGAAGTGCATTGAATCCCTTTTTTGCATATTTAGACTGCACTTCCACTACAGAAGTCACATTGTCAACTACTGAATCTAAAATATGAAATCAGATTATTCTGTGACCTGTCTACCTCATTTTCTACAGGATTATAACTGCACTGTTTTTTTTAATATTGTACAATAAAATGAACTGTTGGCATGAATGCTATGAATGAATGCATGGTGTTTCTGCAGTCAATGAAAGGAACTTATGCAAGGTTGATTAATATTGTTCTGGGGTTATTGGAAGAACATTTATATATAATTAGGTTTGGAATAAAATTCTCAGTTGTGCATCATGACTAAGTGTTATGTTGCTACATTTACATTCAGTATGGCATGTCAATTCTCATTCAACAAAACATGACACACAATGAGTCTGGATGCATGAATATTCAAGATAAAATATATAAATATACAGTATTATGCGAGGCTAAAGTGACAGTAACTTTTAGAAGTTAATTTCTACAAAGTTCAGGGTTTATGTAATCATAAATGTTAATGGTTCCTGTCCATTAAGAGATATTTCCACATCTGGAGCAAAATGAGTTTAACCACTGAGAGTAGATTATGTGTAAATTTGTCCGTCTGCGTATATAAGGACTACCTCATAAACATTTTGATCTGCATCACAAATTCCTGAACTGGCACACCAAAATGCAAATGTCTGCAAGTTATTATGTTATAGCTAACCTGAAAACAAGCAGTTCTTACATCTAATTTTATGAGTTCATCTTTTTCAAGGCAAATATTTTACCATGCCACTAAAAAACATATCATAGGACCACATTCTTATTAGAACTCTGAAATATTACAAATCTTCTTCTTCTGTTTTCAGCATTCATAGAGCAGCAGTGTAAACTATCAATGAGATCTACATGTCATAATGCTATATTCTGCATTTAATGTTTCAGTTTCCTCATTGGAGGTGATGGGAATATCTATGAGGGAGCTGGATGGGATAACAGAGGAACCCACACAGCAAACTACAGTAGCAACAGTTATGGCATCAGCTTTATTGGAGACTTTGTTGTTCTTCTTTCGGCTTTTCCCGGTTAGGGGTCGCCTCAGCGGAACTCCGGTCTGCTAATGATTGGCAGTAGATTTTTTACGGGTGCCGAGGTGCCAGCTCGACGCCCAACCTTCAACGAAGGCACACCCATTCTACGCATGTCTTTCAAACGCCACTCAACTGCAGGGAGGACATGCAGACTCCACACAGAAGGTGCTCCAGCCGAGAATCGAACGGGAGAACCTCTTGCTGTGAGGCAACAAAGCTACCGCTGTACCACCGCGGCTTAAGTAAAGTAAATACTGTTGATTTTTTAGCATTACTAAACATGAATCCACAAGTAGTGGAAGTTGTTTATTTATTTACTGTACTTTACAAATTTGAGAGTCCATTTTAGAACTGCTCATAAAGTTGTTACTGTAGTCTTCACCACCAATGTGCCATCACTGCAAAATAAAGAAAATGTCCCTGTTGTCACACTAATCTAACAGGACCATTCTCATGTGGTTGTCTGGCTTAGTTAATTTCCTAACCTTTAAATTAAGTGCAGGTGGGACTGCCTACTGCAAAATTCACACGGGAACATCCCCACCATCTTAACTGTAATTACTAAAGCCTTCATAGCAATGAAAGACGAACATTTCTCCACTTTGAATGTTCTAGGGCTGGTGCTAGCATTGTGGGCACATGTTTCATGTTGGTGGCTCCCTGCATATTCCAGCCTAAGTATCTCACTGTTGTTGTCACTTTTCCAAACCAAACATTTAGCTCTGACACTAGGAGCAGCAATAAACACAGACAGAACTGTACTTGTAATGCCCTTACATTACAGCAGGCCTGTGTACTACAGCAAGTTGGCCCACCCCAAAGAAAGGCATGCTTAGTGACTGGTGTTTAGTTACAATGATTTTGTATTTTAACAACCCTGCATACAGGGTAGGCCTTAGGTGAAATGGTGTCCTAGGTGAAAGGCCCCATGGTGCCTCCCCACCACAGATCTCCCAGTGCTCCTCTCCCCATTTTCCTTCCATCCTGGCTTCCTCACACCATCTAGATGACTTTTTTCTTCTTATTCTCTTATTTTACCTCCCTTCTGCCTAATGCTGACTTAGGCCAAGGGTTGCATTTTAGAACTTTTTCTTTAAAACAATCTTATCATCCAGTGACGTCCTGAAAAAACACAACTAAGAAAATAAATTTAGTCTGTCTAAATGACTTTACTTTGTTCTGCATCGTTTTGATACACCCTAACCATCCAAAACTACAATGTGATAACTTTGTAGGAAATAATTGAATTAAGCTGGGGTTTAGGGGCCACAAGGTCCTACAGAAACCATGAGGGTTGTAGATGCTCTGTGGTGAATATTGGAGTATTTTTACAGCCTTTTGTTCCAATTACAGCCTGAACAAAAATCATAAATAAGAAAAAATAGTCTTATTTCTTTCGATCAAGATGTAAGATATATCCAAAGCTTAATATTCAAAGCTGATAATAAACTGTGAAAATAAGTATTTGCAAGGATATATATATCCTATCTGTGAATAGTACCTGCATCCCTAACCTCCTAAAAAAGATAGTCACCCTCAGCGTATCCTTCTGGTGTTAGACTGGGATGAAAGTAAAGGCATAAATGGCCACAGTCCTATAATGCAAGTGATATGGTCATACATGTATACAGAATGCCTCCTCACCCCAACTCCCAAAGGATAGCCAACTTCTGTGTACCCATCTGATATCAAGCTAAGATGAAACCAAATAAGCAAATAGAACACAGTAACATATTTCAACCTGTTGATGTCAGACACACACACACACACCTATATATATATATATATATATATATATATATATATATATATATATATATACACATATATATATATATATATATATATATATATATATATATATATATGGGTTCTGTTCAGAAGCTTGAAATACTGAAATCTCGAATTTCAGTATTTCGAGCCTAAGAAGCTGAATCCACATAATAGTGAAAGTTTAGAAGCGCGAAATTCAAAACCTCGAATAACGGAGTTTTTGAATTTCGTGCTTCTAAAGTTCCGCTATGGTTATAAATTCAGATAAGTACGAGTGTCTGTGTTAAGGGGTTTGGGTAGGGGTTGTGGTGTATGTCAGTGTATTTTGTTGCTGTGATGTGTGTGTGTGCGAAGAGAAAGTAGCTTGTGTGGTGGTGTTTTGTGTGTGTTTGCATGTAGTGCGATCTCTGAGTGAGAATATTTAAGTGGGGGAGTGTGGGTGATTGTGTGTGTTTGTGTGGTGGATTGTGTGTGTGTGCGTGTAGTAAAACCGCAAAATTAAAAACTTCTGGTATTCGAGGTTTTGAATTTCGCGGTTTTTAGTTTTCGTTGTTTTATGGATTCCACTTCTTGGGCTCGAGATACTGAAATTCGAGATTTCAGTATTTTGAGCTTCTGAAGTGAATCCACATATATATATATATATATATATATATATATATATATATATATATATATATATATATATATATATATAATGCTTCCTTATCAATACCTTTAAAAATAGCCATGTGTAGATATGCCTGTTGTTAGATTGCAAGGAAAATGAAAAAAAAAAGAAAACAATAATCACAGTAATTAATACCAGTATGTTTCTCCTAGACAATATACTGCATTTCATAATCTATAGTGACCTTCCGTGCATACATCTGAGGTTTGTGAGGAAAGTTAAGGAAATAATGACCACACTGTCCCCAGCCCCTGTCCAAGCTATGATGACCTTCAGTTAATACCTCTGAACTTTGACTGTGAGGAAAATTAAGGAAATAGTGACCATACCATCCCAAGCACCCACATAAGCTACAGCAACCTTATGTGCATATGTCTGAGCAGGTTAAGTCCACTTCTGGGTTGTAAGGTCATTGGTCTTCTATAAGGTTTGAGGGTCTGGATCTGTGCTGCATTTTATGACTCATTTTTGAATGATAATGACTTTGTAAGTATTTTCCTTTTACTGCTACCCAGAAGAGTTCACATACAGAACACTCCATCACTACCCCATCTACCACAGTTTGTTTCACATACAGAGCACTCCATCACTACCCCCATCTACCACAGTTTGTTTCACATACAGAGCACTCCATCACTACCCCATCTACCACAGTTTGTTTCACATACAGAGCATGCCATCACTAACCCCCATTTACCACAGTTTTTTTCACATACAGAGCACTTCATAATTACCTTCATCTACCACAGTTTGTTCCACATACAGAGCACTACACCCCATCTACCACAGTTTGTTTCACATACAGAGCACTCCATCACTACCCCATCTACCACAGTTTGTTTCACATACAGAGCACTCCATCACTACCCCCATCTACCACAGTTTGTTTCACATTCAGAGCACTCCGTCACTACCCCCATCTACCACAGCTTGTTTCACATACAGAGCACTCCATCACTACCCCCATCTACCACAGTTTGTTTCACATACAGAAAACTCCATCACTACCCCCATCTACCACAGTTTGTTTCACATACAGAGCACTCCATCACTACCCCATCTACCACAGTTTGTTTCACATACAGAGCACTCCATCACTATGCC